>NC_057717.1:76938905-76943346 GCF_004010195.1 Chiloscyllium plagiosum | reverse complement strand
TCTTGGAGGGATATGAGCGGGAATTGTGGGTGCAGGTTTTGCAATTCATGACGTGGCAGGGTAAGGTGCCAAAAATGGAGTACAGGTTGTTAGGAGTCCATGCATCTGACCCAGGGAGTGGTGGACGGAGCGATGTTTACGGAAAACGGATGACGGTCGGAATGGAAATAAATTACTGGTGGTGGGGTCCGATGTAGGTGGCGGAATGGTGGAAAAAAAGATGCAATGTGTGTGGATTTTGGTGAGGTGAATGGTTAGTTGGGATTCTGTCCTTGTTGCTGTTGGAGGAGTTGGCTTCGAGGTCAGAAGTACGGGACGTGGATGAGAGGCACGGCAGGGCATCTCCAAACACGTGGGAGGGGAAGTTGCGTCAAAATTGGCCTTGCCCCAATTCATAACATTAACTTGTGGAAAAAGCCTATGCTTTTCCAGAACTATTTTCAGTCTAATTTACTTATGCTTCCAAACTAAAAGCTCCAATTGAGAAGAGGAAAAAATGTTGAGGCCCAGATCCGATCAGCCATGAGTGGTCGAATGTCTGCACATACCTAATGTGTTTATCACTGTATGCTTTATGTGCATGAGCCCTTCTTCAGGAATCATGCCAGAAACGTCGATTCTCCTGCTCCTTGGATGCTGCCTGACTTGCTGCGCTTTTCCAGCAACACATTTTCAGCTCTGATCTCCAGCATCTGCAGTCCTCACTTTTGCCTGTATACTTCATGTGTTTGTTTTTGCGTTTGTCTGTGTTTCAGTGTATCTATGTGAGTACCTCTACATCTGCATCTCTGAACATTTAAGGTTCTCTTGTTTTGCTAGTGGACGAATGGAAATGGCGGAAATGATGACATTCCTCACTCTCTCACTGTCTTGACATCTGTCTTTCCCTCTTGTGTTAAAAGTGATCTCATTATACGCACTGCTGGCCATGCCATTCCACTGTACAAGCAGCAGCTTTCACGGAAAAAGGCATAAAAAAGTGACTGTCTCACATTTGAATTCAATTGGCTTTACTGGCATGTGCAATCTAATGAATGCGCATAACCATTTGCAATGCAGTTGTTTATGGTGCCACATTAGGTACAATGTATCTAGTTACAGATTCTTCGGTTTTTGGTGCAGCATTAGTAGAATTTTAAATGAATATCCTGCAGAAAATTAAAAAAAGAAAAATAATGGACAATATATAGAGTCATCACGCATCAGTCTGTGCTAGCAAAAGTCTCCAGACTGCACCGGACCCTGTCTCCAGAGGTCACAGGGTCCAGTCCCCAGACTGCAATGCGCCTAGTCTCCAGATTGCACCCGGCCCAGTTCCCAGACTGCACTAAGCCAAGCCCCCAAGCCGTGTTCAGCCCCGTCTACAGTCTGCACGGGTCAGATTCTCTGGATGGTACTGGGCCCAGTTTCCAGATTGCACCAGGTCCAGTCTCAAGACAGCACTGCTCAGATTCCTCAGACTTCACTGAGAACAGTCTCCAGACCGCAGCAGCGCCAGTCTCCAGTCTGCACTGGGCCCAGACTTCAGACTGTACTGGGTCCATTCTCTAGACTGCAGTGGGCCAAGTTTCCGGACCGGACAGGGTCTCGTCTTCAGACCACACCAGGGCCAGTCTCCAGACTACAGCGGACGCAGTTTCCAGACAGCACAGAGCAGAGACTCCAAATCATTCTGGGCCCAATCCGCAGGCGAAGCTGGGCTGAGTCCCTAGCCTGCACTGGGCTCAATCTCCAGACTGGAGTCGGCATAGTCTCCTGATCACCCTGGACAGATTTTTCAAACTGCACCAGGTCAAGTTACCAGAAGCAGCAGGCCAAGAAGCCAGACTTCCCGGGATCAAGTCACTAGACTGCACTCAACCAAGCCTCCAGATTGCACTGGGTTGATTCCTCAAACTGCACCAGTCCAGTTTCCAGATAGTTTTTGGCTCGACCTCACTAGGCCGAGTCTCCAGACGGTACTGTCCCAGTCTCCACACCACACCAGGTTGAGTCACAACACCGTAACATGCCCAGTCTTCGGACGACAAGAGGCTAGTCTGCAGACTGCACCAGACTCCAAAGCATTCAGGGCTCAGTCTCCGGACCCCACCAGGCCCAGACTGGACTTGGCCCAGTCTCCAGCATACTCGGGGACCAGTCTCCAAACCACCTCTTGGTGATCCTCTAGACCGCACCAAGCCAGGTCACCAGACCACTCCAGGACAAGTTTTCACACCAACCCCAGTCTCCACACCGCACTTGGCCCAACATGAAGATCACACTGTGCCCAGTCTCCTAACCTCATCAGGTCCAATTTCCAGACCACGCGAGACTGAGTCTCAAAATTGCCCCAGGCCAAGTCCAGTCTCCGGACGACACTGCGACGAGTCTCCGGACTGCACCAAGCCCATTTAAAAGGCCCCGCTGTGTAAAGTCTAAAGATCACACTGTGCCCAGACTCCTGACTGCACCAGGCCCAGTTCCCAGACCACGCCATCCTGAGGCACAACTCTGCCTAAGGGCAAAACTACAGATCGCACCAGGCTATTGTCTAGACCACACCAAGCTCCGTTACCAAACAGCACCAGGCCCAGTCCCGAGACCATACTGGGCCGCGCCTGAAGAGCAAACTGCGCCCAGTGCCCTGAGTGCACCAGACCACTTCCCAGACTGCACCACACGGAGTCTCAGAACTGCATTCACGCTCTGTCTCCAGACAATAATCAGCCCTGTTTCCAGACTGCACTCGGGTTCCAGTCTCCAGACCACACTGGGACCAGTCCACAAGCCGCACTGAGCCCACTGTTCAGATCACACCAGGCCCTGTCCTCAGACACCACCACGCCCAGCTTCCATACCGAAGCAAGTCCAGTCTCCAGACTTCACCCAAATTCGTCTCAAGACCACACCGGGACCAGTCTCCAAACCACACTTGTCTAATTCTTCAGTCCAAACCGAGCCCATTATTCAACGAGCAACAGGTTCCACACCGGGCACATTTTGCAGTCCACAACGGGCCCAGTCTCCAGTCCAGATCAGGCTCATTCTCCAGGTAACACCAGGCCGAGTCTCCAGACTGCAAAAGCACAAGTCTGCAGACATCACAGGGGCCAGTCTCCAGACTTCATCGTCCCAGTCTCCAAACTGGAATGGTCAGATTCTCCAGATTGCACCATGCCCATTTTCCAGAA
The DNA here is from genome assembly GCF_004010195.1 of Chiloscyllium plagiosum. Lineage (NCBI taxonomy): Eukaryota > Metazoa > Chordata > Chondrichthyes > Orectolobiformes > Hemiscylliidae > Chiloscyllium > Chiloscyllium plagiosum. The sequence goes on along the minus strand of NC_057717.1, from coordinate 76,940,173 downwards.
GGCACGAAGCCAGACCCCCAAACCGTGCTCAGCTTCGTCTCCTGTCTGCACGGGTCAGATTCTCTGGATGATTCTGGTCCCAGCCTCCAGATTGCAACAGGTCCAGTCTCAAAACAGCACTGCTCAGATTCCTCGGACTGCATTGAGCCCAGACTCTGTACCACGTGAGACCCAGTCTCCCGACCGCAGCAGACCCTGTCTCCAGTCCACTCTGGGCCCAGTCTTCCGACTGCACTGCGTCCACTCCCCAGTTTCGAGACCGGTCTGGGTCCAGTCTTCCGACCACACCAGATCCAGTCTCATGACCACAGCGGGTGCAATTTCCAGACCATACTGAGCTGAGACTCCAGATCACTCTGGACCCAATCAGTAGGCCACGCTGGTCTGAGTCTACCGCCTGCACTGGGCTCAGCCACCAGACTGCTGTCGGCAAGGACTCCAGATTACTCAGGACAGGTTTTTCATAGGTCAAGGACAAGTTTCCAGAAGTAACAGACCGAGAAGCCTGACTTCACTGGATCGAGTCTCCAGACTGCACTGTGCTATTCACTAGACTGCAAGACGCGCAGTTTCCAGACTGCACCAACCTCGTCTCTTGGACGGTACTTCTTCCAGCCTCCGGACTGCACTCAGTCAAGACTCCAAATCGACTGGGCAGATTCTCAAAACCGCATCAGTTCCATTTCCAGACTGCATTGGGCCTAGTCTCCAGGCCTCACTTGGCCGTGTCCCCCGAATGCACTGCCCCTGTCTCCAGACCGCACCAGGCTGAGCCATAAGACCGCACCATGCCCAGTCTCTGGACGACGCTGGGGCTGGTCTCCAGCGTGCACCCTGCCTTGTCTCCAAAGCATTCAAAGCCAGACTCTGGACCCCAGTAGGCCCAGTCTCCAGACTGGACTTGGACCAGTCTCCAAACCAATCGTGAGAATCCTCCAGACCGCACCAAGCCAAATCGACAGATCGCATCGAGCCCAGTCTCCAGATCGCATCGAGCCCAGTCTCCAGACTAACCCCAATCTCCAAACCTCACTGGGCCCATTCTGAAGATCACACTGTGCCCACTCGCCAATTTCCACCAGGCCCAGTTTCCGGACCGTGCCAGTCTGAAACTCAAGACTGCCCCATGCCAAGTTTCCAGATAACCCTGGGCCCAGGTTTCAGACCAAAACAGACATAGTCTCCAGACTGAACTAGACCCAGTCTCCAGACTGCTCCAGACCAGTCTCCAAGCCGGATTTTGGCAATTCTCCAGAACGCACCAGGCC
>NC_057717.1:76933451-76938881 GCF_004010195.1 Chiloscyllium plagiosum | reverse complement strand
AGGCCAATTCCCAGACTGCACCAGACCGAGTCTCAGAACGGCACCAGGCCCTGTCTCCCGACTCTGCTGGGCCCTGTCTCCAGACTGCACTGGGCCCAGTTTCCAGACCACTCTGGTACCAGTCTCAAGGCTGCACTTCACCCATTGTACAGATCGCATCAGGCCCTGTCTCCGGGCAGCACCAGCTTCCGTACCGAAACGAGTCCAGTCTGCAGACTGCAACCAAACTGGTAACCACATCACACTGGGTCCAGTGTCCAAACAACAAAAGGACCAGTGCCCTCTCCACACCGAGCTCTTCATGCCGTCCACAACGGGCCCAGTCTCCAGTCCACATCAGGCTCAGTCTCCAGGCTACGCTACGCTGAGTCTCCAGACCGCAAAGGCACTCGTCTCCAGACACCAATCTGGGCCAGTCTACAGACATTACTAACCCAGTCTCCAAAATGGAATGGTCAGATTCTCCAGAATGCACCGGGCCCAATCTCCAGTCAACACTGGCCACAGCCTCCAGACCACGTCAGGCCGAGCCTCTCCACCGCAATCTCTCCAGTCATCAAACTAAACCGGGCCCAATCTACAGACTGCGCTGATCTCTGTCTTCAGAACGTACTGGATGCAGTCTCCTGACAGCACTGGACTCAGTCTCCAAGTGCACCGGGCTGAGTCTCCAGACAGCACCGGACACAGTATCCAGACGGAATTGGATCTATTCTCCAGACTGCGCCAAGCCCAGTCTCCTAACCATTCTGGACCCAGTCTGCAGACCGCACTGGTCCAAGTCTCCGGACCACACTGGGCGCAGTCTCCTGTCTGCACCAAATTGCACTGGGCCGAGTCTCCAGACCACACTGGGGCCAATCTTCAGGGCACACCGAGCCCAGTCTCCAGACAGCATCAGGCCCAGTGTCCTGTGTGTAACGGGCTCAGTCTCCAGACAGCACCATCCCTAAATCAGACCACACCAGGCCCAGTCTCCTGAACGTACAGAAACCAGCTCCTGGATCACTACGCGCCCAGTATCCAGACTCCACAATGCTCAGATTCTGCCCTGAGACTCCCTTGTGGAATTCCCCTTCCTGTGCTAGCCCCAAGTGTGGGACTCTCTACTCCATTGCACTCCAATTAATATTAGGTTAAAAAACAAAAGAAATGAGATAAATAAAGTTGAATCAGAAACTGAACAATGTAGCTCTGTGTGTTCCTGCTGGAACTTTTAAACTCTGCCACCATTTTTCGGACATTTCAAGGCTGGTTTCTTCTTCAAGGAATGGCTTTAGTTACTCAGAAAAAATTTGTTTGATTGATGAACGATCTGTGGTTCAGAAAGGGTATCACGGAAGAGATTCAATCGCAAATGGTTATTTATTAAGCGATGAGACTGCACCTGGAGGGTGCAGAATTGTTTTGAAGAGGGCATTTTTCATTTATTATAGGAGTGAAGAGATTTATTTGATTTTCTCACGCGGTTGTGAGTGTTTGGAATTCTCTTGCCCAGAAAGAAATGGAGACAGAGATAATGAATATTCATACTGATTCGTCGAGTGTGGGTGAAGTGCTAAATTGGTAAATGACGCACTTCAATGGTATTTCCGTGTGATTATAGCAGACTGTATTTGCTCCTCCTCATAGGGCATCTGCCTGGCACAGGATGATGGCTCGAATATGTTCAGGTGAGTGTTACAGACAGGGGCATTCTATAGCCTACATTCTGTACTCGACAGTACCTAGAACATTCTGTAACCGACTTTCCCAGAACCATTCTCTACACGATATTATCCAGCACGTTCTGTAACCGATATTATCCAGAATATGCTGCACACGACAGTCCCTGGAACATTCAGTTCCCGTCATTCCCCAGAGTATTCTGTACCCGACATTCCCCAGAACTTTCTGTGTCCAGCATCATATTGAAAAAAAGAAAATATCCTGAGGGAAGAGATCACATCCCAGGAAGAAGGAGATATTTTTCCAAGGTGCCATTTTGCAGTTTAAGGGGTCAACATATTTTCCCTTCGTTTACATTTCAACACGACAGAGGATCAAATGCAGTTCAGACTTAAAGACAGGAATTTCCAACCTCCGTTTGTCGTCAAAGAACTGGGAGAGAATCCTTCAGGACAACAACGTTTGCACTCTCCGTATTATGAACTGAAAAGAAATGCTTTAAAAGGATCGAGTGTGTGGGAATGTTCTAGAAACCGTCTAATGTTAAGGATGCATGTCTGTGTGTTTTGAGAGGGAGGGTTTCTTATGGTATACATCATATTTTTTTATCGGTAATTCAGAAATGACCATCTTAATTTCAGCTCTAATTTTATCCATACAGTGACACAATTGGATATCTCTTTGGGTCCTCAATCAAACTGGTCATTTTGCTTCCATGATGAAGTATAAGTTGTTTGTTTCCTTCCTCACAGTTAACATAATTACGATTTACGTTCTGCTTCACAAAGATTGTGGATTGTCTACCTGGGGGCCATGGCAGCGGCGGATCTCCTGGTCATTATCCTCGACCTGATAATGAGACACATTTCGATTGTTTATGCAGAACAGTTTTTATTTCTGGAATGTCTTCCCGTGTGTAACATCCACGCCGTCCTGCTTTATGCAGTCACTGACATTTCTGTCTGGTTTACCGTCACTTTCACTTTTGATCGATATGTGGCCATTTGTTGCCAGAATCTGAAAAGTAAATATTACAGTGAGAAAACAATGACTGTAGTTCTGGGAATCGTGATTGCACTGAGCTGTTTGAAGAACATTTTCTGGTATTTTTTGCTCACATCTCACTATTGGTTGGCGGACGAGCCCTGGTTTTGTGATTCAAGATATAATGTTCAATTTTCCAGTATCTGGGTGCCAATCGAGTCCCTCCACCACATTCTAACCCCGGGTGTCGCATTTCTCTTGATTCTGCTGCTCAATGTTTTCACCATCAGATACATTTTAGTAACCAGCAGAGCCCGCAGAAGACTCCGAGCTCACTCCAATGGGGAGACTCAGTCTGACACAGAACTGAGAAATCGAAAAAAGTCCATCATTTTACTGTTTGCGATCTCGGCTATTTTCATCCTGTTATCTTCAACGTTCATGGTGTATTCTATAACGAACCGGATCGTGGGGATGGTGAACACCCCTGTATATCTCGATATGGTTGTGCTGGAGCTCGGCTTCATGCTGCAGCTCCTCAGTTGCTGCACAAACACCGTAATTTATGCCGTCACCCAGACGAAGTTCAGAGAACAGCTGAAGAATGTGCTGGAATATCCCTTTATTCAAATTAAACAAACAATCAAATCAATGCACCCGGGGTATTCTCATTTAAGTTCAAATTTTCAGAAATGAAGCAAACTTGTGCATTGGTTTCAGATTGAAGGGACTGCTGTTTTTTTTTCCAAACCTATCCCCGAGGGGATCACAAGGAAACATTTCAACGTTTCTTTCAACTCAGGGGTCTGTGAGAAAAATTACCATCCCACTGAATGTATCTATCACTTCAATTTGGAAACAGTAAAAATGCTCTACAAAAAGCACCAAGCAGCAGTCAACGATATTGTTGTTTGTCTTTGTGTTAAAGAAACTGAGCTGGAGAGAGAAAAACTCAGCCCAACGTCGTGGTCCTCAGGGGAGGGGAGGTGACCAATACCTGAGCTCAGGAATTGGGTTAGAGTCACTCTGCCCTTGCTTTCCTCTCTGGGCCACCTGCCCGATGAGGCCTCGGCAGAATTCATCTCTCTCCCATAGTCCCTCGCCCCTAATACCTCCCACCCTCACACGACTCTCTGTCTCCCTTCCTCCCATTTGCACGTTCTCTTTCACTGTCCATCCCTTCCACACTCTTCTTCAAACTCTCTACATCTGCACTCTTACTCTCCCAATCTCCCTCTCTCCAAACCTCTGCATTTGGAATCCCCCCTCATGTTAACCTTACCATGGGAAAGGAGGGCTTTATATGGTACTTCAGGCCGTTGCTATGGTGACGGGAGCGTGCAGGACCAGCCATTACGAGGACAAAATGGGAGATGCGGAGTTTCAGGCAGTTGATCAGCTAACAGAGGAAGGTCTGGAACATCAGGCCATTGTTACGGGAAAACATGGAGTGTGGTGTTTCACGAGTTGCTAGTGGAACAGCATGAGTCTGGCGCCAAATTCCCTTGCTACCGACACAGGGTGAAAATACTGAACGTTCCTAGGAGGTCAATGTGCGAGTGGCACCATAGCCTGTGGCTGTACCTGAAGAGTGGGGGAGCGGGAACAGGCTATTATGAATGGAAAACATTTTGGGGTACCGCTGTCTATTACTCAGGGAACAGAGAGGTTGGGGTCAAAGGCCATTTATGGGATATGCATTGGCGACGGATGCGAAGATGTGCTCAGGTTTGGGAATGTGTGGGGGAAATGCGTGTGATGGTGAGTGAGTCTGAGGAAGTGAGCATGACGGTGATGGAGTGAGAGTGAGGGTGGTTAGATTCGATTAATTACAGTGTGGAAACAGGCCCTTCGGCCCAACAAGTCCACACTACACCCATTCCTCTACATTTACCCCTACAGGCAATTTAGTATGGCCAATTCACCTAACCTGCACATTATTTTGTACTGTGGAAGGAAACCGGAGCAAACCCACGAAGCCACGGAGAGAATGTGCAAACTCCACACAGTCAGTCGCCTGAGGCGGGAACTGAACCCGGGTCTCTGCCGCTGGGAGGCAGCATTGCTAACCACTGTGCCACCTTGCCGCCCACAATGTGATGGATTCAGAGTTACAGTAGGCGAGTGAATCTGAGGGGGTTAAGTTGACGGTGATGGAGTGAGTGTGAGGGAGTCAGGGAGACTTTAGTAGAGTGTGAGCGTGTCAGTGAGGTGTATGGGTTGTCTGGGTGATCGTGGGGGAGTGAGTGTGAGTGGTCAAAGTGACGGTGACAGAGTGATTATGCAGGTTGATAGTTTCAGCGTGTCAGGAAGACAGTAAGGGATTGAGTCTGATGGGTAAAAGGTCACAGTGACGAAGTGAGTGTGGGCGGGCCAGAGTGTCAGTGATGGAGTGAAAGTGATGGGGGTCAGAGTGTCAGTGGCCAAGTGAGTGTGAAGGGGCCAGTGCGTCTGTGATAGTGCCAGTTTGAGGTGGCCGAAATGACAATGACGGAGAGTATGAGCGGATCAGAGTGACAGTGATGGAGTGAGAGTGACAGAGTAATGGTGACAGTAACGGAGTGAATGTGAAGGGTTCAGCTTGACAGTGATGGAGTGAGTATGCGGGAGTTCGAGTGCTGTTGATTGAGGGAGTGTGAGAATGTCAGGGTAATGGTGCCAGAGTGGATGTGATGGATCCAAGGTTACGGTGACTGATTGAGTTTGAGGTCATCAGGATGGAGGTGTTTGAGTGAGTGCAAGGGTATTTGCATGACATTCAGGGGAGTGTGTGTGAGA
>NC_057717.1:76931313-76932951 GCF_004010195.1 Chiloscyllium plagiosum | reverse complement strand
CTCCAGTAGAGTCAGAATCCCTCATGTTCGATTCGCTAGCCTGTAGTTCCCTGGTTTACGTCCACCATCTTTCTAGCAAATTGAAAAATGACTGTCGTTCCTCCAGAACTCTGGAACCTTCTCTGTTGTCAGACATGGATTCAAACATTTGTCAGAATTCCAGTAGTTTCCTCGTTACCTCCCGCAATTGCCTGGGATATAACTCACGGAGAGCTGGGTATTTGTTCAATTTACAATCGACAATGCCTAACTCTCCTTCTTTCTAATTTGAATCTGCTCAAAAAGTTCACAGGCAATTTGCCAAAAGTTTGTAGACATTTTTGTCTCGAGGGAAGACATGTGAGAAGCACTGATTTCAAGTCAGCCAATATTTTTGAGTTTCTCTTGCAGGGTCGCACTTGGCCCCACATAGGCTTTAATATTTCCCTCATCATTCTATTCGATTCATATTCTTGCAGAACATTTTCGGATTTTATCCAATCTTACCTTCCAGGGTATTATCATACCACAATTTTCTCTCCTTCTTGTTTTCCTCAGCTGACAAAATTCCCATCTTCACCCCATATGGAACATAGAACTATATAGAAAGCAGAGGACTTTCAGCCCACGATAATTTTCTGAATCTGACGCCAAATTAAACTAATTCCTATTGCTTGACCGTGCTGCGTATCCCTGGATCTCTTGCATAATAATTTGCTTTTCCTTAAGTCCCTTAGATGCCGCAACAGTGTTTTCCTGCATCATTACCTCTGGCAGCGCATTCGTGTCAACCTTATAAAAAGGTCCGTTACATCTCGTTTGAAGTTTTGCGCTCACTTCAATTGGTTGTCCCCAGTACTCGATATTTCAATTCTGGGAAAGAGAGTCAGGCGGTCAACCCCAGCTAAACACCCCAAAATGTTATGGACTTCGAAGAAATCTTGCCTGAGCCTCCGCCGCTTCAGAGGAAATGCCCGAATTTTTCTAGACTCTCGATAATGTCCCAATCGCCAATCCAATAAGCAACCTGATAAATCTCTTTTGCACCCATTCCAAAGCACTCACATCTTTCCAGAAATGTAGCGGCCAGCATTGAACACAATGCTCTATGTGTGACCGATATAACTCTCATTATGCTGCAACATGACAAACCTGACTCCTATATTAAAGTCCCCAAACAATAAAATCAAGCAAGCCGTCCGCCTGCTTTACCACCGTGGACATTTTCAGGGAGTTATTGAGTTGAACCCGAAGATCCATCCTTACAGCAATACTTTTCACTGTTCCTCTATTAATTGTACACTTTTACTTAATGTTTGGTTTGCAATAAAAAAAGCACCTCACTGTAACTTGGATTACACTTCGTGTGGCATTTATCCGCCAATATCTGCAAATGATCTTTATCCCACTGAATCCAATTACCAATTTGTAAATTATCCATAAATTAACTGAACTTTGCATAGCCTGAAAATATATGCAGGACAATCTCGATTATTCGAGCGAAATGGGTGGGCAATATTTCGTTCGGAGAATCTATTATTCGGCTAATAGATGAAAGGCCCCCGCCCCCAACCCCGTCCAACACTGCCCCCACCCCATCCCCATACATCACCAACCCCCTCCCGTCCCCGTCCATCACCGCCTGCCCAGCCCCAACCC
>NC_057717.1:76893456-76931247 GCF_004010195.1 Chiloscyllium plagiosum | reverse complement strand
GCACCCCTCCTGCGCACCCCTGTCCAACACCCACCCCCCCCGCTCCACGGCAGCCGTAGTGGACACAAACAACATGACTGCTGCTGTTTCTGCCTTTGTGAGGTAAGTCGCCAAATAGCGCACATACACACACACGCAAACGCACAGAGCCACACACAATACATTTTACTGTACCTTTTTGACAGGTTCCATATTTGCCTTGTACAGAACAATGTTGGAGAGATTGTCCATGGAAGGGGGTTTAGGGTACACCCCTTTATAGTACTCCAGTGAAAGTGAGAGATAGAGGGCGCGAGATCAATCACTTGGAGACGGTGCTTTTTAATCACTGTAAACAAAAGATCTAATCACTGTTGGAAACACATCTTTGATGTAATATTTCTCTCGGGATCTCGAAATCGCCTACGGATAATCCAAGAAATGACAGAACAATCAATATAGTTTGAGGATTGACATGTCAGTTTTTCAACAGGTGCTGCAGAATCGAGAGGTGTGCAATTTTTTTTAGTCTGTAGCGTTCTGATGATGGCATATAAAGAAAACAAGAGATTCTTAGAGACGTTTGACATATTGCAAGTTACACTGATGATGAATATTATAGCTGGAAAAAAGAAGGACAGAGAGAGGCAGTCTAGGCTATATTATTTGTATTTATTTATATACAGATACTGTTGGAGGAACTCAACAAGTTCGACATCGTCTTTAGTCGGAAACCAGATTTAAAATGTCCTGTCACATGATTATTCAAGATAACAAACATAAATTTTCCGGACAAATCATTGAGTCTTTGGAATCCAGTGGATCTCCAATATCTTCGCCATTATGATATAAGCAGAAACATGCGAGATTGCGTGTTTGTAAATCTAAAAGTCATGTACGCTATTTTACAATGGTGTGTTTTCTTGAAACAAGCTGCAAATTCAAATGTAACAATTGAATTGGTTGAACTTTAGCGTCTCACATCCTCAAATGTGTCCAGTGATAATATTGCAGTCATCACAATACAGCACCATCTTAACAATAGAGGTGACTCATTACAGTCATTTAAGATCAAATTGTGAGGAAACGCGAAACGTAACAGAAGTAAAGAAACAAATATTTCAAAATTATATCCCATGGTAATAAAATAGAAAAGTAAAACTGTAAAAAGCTCCAAATATAAGTCATTCTGATAGAGTCCATATCAGTTACTTGTCTCAAGGGATACCTTGCAAGATTTCGTTGCGACGTGCACTAGAACTAAAAACATATGAGTTACCCCACAGCAGGTGCCATCCCTTCGCCGCTTGGAATACTTCGCTGACGCCACTGAACCTGACGCTGCTGCTACCAAAGGTACCGAAATCCAAGAGAAGCCATGCCCACTGCTTCGTTCTTGCTACGGTGTGGGTGCCGCCAAACAACCCGCAAAGCTGTTTTTTTTTTCCGAAAAACTGTTCCTTTTCTCAAGGATATTGTGTCCTTGTTTATTTCCAGAGGTTTAAGAACATCTTTCAGTGCCAATTAATTTGTTTTGCTGCAGATATTAACGGTATTGAGAAGTATATTTGTTTATATGTAAACAGATGAGAATTAAGGTCAAAACAGTCATGTTTCGAAGTGACCTGTATAATAAAAGGGGAGTGGTCAGCTCTCCAGGCGAAAGTAAGGACTGCAGATGCTGAAGACTAGAGTCAAGGTTAGAGTGGTAGTGAAAGAGTACAGCAGGTCAGACAGCATCAGAAGATGCAGGAAAATCGACGATTTGCACATGACCCCTTCGTCAGGAATGAAAGGCTGATGAAGTGCTGATGAAGGGCTCCTTCGCGAAATGCGATGTGCTTTACCAGCACCACTCTAATCTGGTCACCTCTCTAGGTGAACCATTTCATTCACTCCAAAACTAATTGTGAGTTTAACAGTGAGCTGCGTGTAAGCAACCCCTCTCTCTTTTCTGCCATTCAAAATTCAACCTATCAGCTACTGATCCAATCATTTACATTTTCTAAGTGGGTTTGCTTTTTGAGAATGCTGGGTGTATTCGGAAAAGCATTATTAATTCTAGTTATGCTAGACTGAGTTACATATGAGGAGAAAGTGAGGTCTGCAGATGCTGGAGATCAGAGCTGGAAATTTGTTGCTGGAAAAGCGCAGCAGGTCAGGCAAACATGGAAGAGAGTATTCTATTAAAACAATGTATTTAAATGTGTTGGATTGTCTGGAAAGGGTGAACAGAGCATGGATGTCATCGTGGTCCAACTGTATCCTAAGTGAGTTCTCCTATGGACTATGAAGGCATTCTTGCCTTATCCCATTGGGACAACTGAAGCATTATCACCGGCACAACAGTTTTAGGAAAGAGGGAGAGGAAGGACTGTAGTCTGAGCACAGGAGATAATACCGTTGCAAAATAAGATCACAAATCAAGGACATCTCCCAGAGTATTACAGCAACGCTTCAGGATCTGACTACAAATAATTGGCTTCTGACAAAACTGCAGAGAGATTTAGATATTTGTTGACATGGTCTCTGGAAATCGTTTGTGGTTAACATTGTCTGATTCTATTCTCTGTGCATTTCACATTTTTCAGTACTTGTACTTTCCAATTTTGGTTGTAATTGGGGTATGCAGTAAGTATCAACATTCATTTATTGATTCAACAGATTAAGCTCTTCGAGTGAAGAGACACCAAGCTCCAAATGTTAACTCTGCTTTCTTCTCGAAGATGCTGCCAGAACAGCTGAGATGCACCAGCATTTTCCGACATTCTTCTTGTTATTTCCTTCACTATTTTTGCTGTCAAATCTCTGCAATTTTATTTTTGAATTACACAGTCACCTATGTTAAAAATCACACAACACCAGGTTACAGAACAACTGGTGTAATTGGAAGCACTGGCTCTTCGACCGATTGTGGAGAACAAGAATGTAAGACACCGAATTGATAGCAAAAGTTAACAGTGTGATGCATCTGAAATTATGTCTTGAAAAAGACTTGGAATTGTTTGTTAAGTATCTTATGTTTTAGAATGACCATGTTGGTTTCAGTTCTTTTATATATAAATCGCAAAACTTTTTTGTTAAATTACATTCTCAAGTGAACTTTAACAATTGGTGTCATGACGGCCCAGATAAGGTACTGAAGGCGTTAGCTCCCTGTACGGCTGTCTGTGTCAAAATGGTCAGACTGATTCTAATTTCAAAAAGACGGATTTACAAAAACTTAGGTGGATTAATGATGTTTTTGAGGAAAGTTAAATGTAATCCTGCAAGTACAAAGTCACCCCACAAACATATACATGCTTGTGAGCATGTGGGAGTGCGTATGTGTTGAGGCCATGGGGGTGGATGAGTCATGAGTGTCAGTGAGAGTGTGTGTTTGTGTGTGAGTGTGAATGTAAAGGGGTTTAAGTTTGTGAGAGGATCCGTGCGGGAGTCTCTGTGAGTGTATGAGAAAGGGTCTAAGTGTGTGTACGTGTGTGTGTGTGTATGCACGCGCGCGCGTCGGAGTGTCTGTCTGTGTCCGTCTGCCTGTGAGTGTGGATAGTGCAATGGGGTTACACACATACACAAACACACAATCAGACCCTGCATTATACAATCGCGTGTACACTTCCACACACAGTATTTGCACTTGTAGAATTACATTTTACTTTGCTCAAACACTGAATGAATTCGTGTCAGATTTTATAAATCCGTTTTTTAGATAAGAAAAAGTGTGACTATTGTGGCACAGACAGAAGTCACAGGGAGCTCATACCTTTAATACCGTATCTGACCGACATGACACCAACTGAAAATTACACTTAGGAATGTAAATTTAAAACAATGTTTTGCAATTTGCATCTGAAAGAACTGAACCCAACATGGTCATTCTAAAAGTTAAGATACTTAACAAACCATCCAGGTTTTTTTCATTATATAATTTCAGTTACATCACACTGTAAATTTCTGTTGTAAATTTTGCGCCTTACAATCACCTGATGAATGAGCAGTGCTCCAAAAGCTAGTGCTTTCAAATAAACCTGTTGAACTATAATCTGTGTAATTTTTAACTTTCTACACCCCAGTCCAACACCGGAATCTCCAACTCATGAAAGTCAACTATAACAATGAGCTTTTTCATTCAAATTCTTCTTGAAACTTCTGGTAACGTTGCGAACGAAACTCTATGCTTTGTCATCCAGGTTAACTCTATCGCTCTTGATACAATATTAATGTTGAAAAATGAAACTCCATCTCTCTAAATTGAAAGCACAAAATGTCTTCCTTATACCTTAGCTCCAGTGTAATCGCTGTCCAATGGATGTTGGCACCAATCTCATTTCACTCCATCAATTTGTTGTGGGTTACGTTGTGATGTTGACAAGATAGTCCGCTTGGCGTACCTGCAATAATTCTTCGGAAAAAAAATGTTGTAACGTTTGAGTATACGTACTTCTGTTAGAGCATACAGCGTAAGATTCCAGTTGCCACAGTAATATCAACGATTTTTGAGGTCGTTCCTCAGGGTCGAGGATGGTTTGCTTCCACTCCAAGTAGGTTCTATGGGAAATGAGTAATCCATTCTTGCAGCCATTGAATCGTGATAGGGCCGTTGGTGTTTGAGGATATATTTGGTTGAAATGATCTGGATTCTGTTCACAGTTTTCATGATTTTCCATTACATTGTCATTTCAAAAGTCTGTCCATTTTACCAGTCAGTAGCTTTTATTCATAAGCCTGTTATTGTCATTTATATTGTGCATTAACACTTCTTGTATTGCATGTTTATTTCAGTTCCTCACTATGTTCAGAATCCTGTGCATAGCATAAATCAAAATAACAGTGCCGCCAGCAATGAACATTCAACATCTTTGGCAACACTTCCAAGTGTAACGCCACAAATACTTAACTTTGTAATTAAATGCTTGAACAATTGGGGCGAAATCTGCAGTATCGGTACCAACTTCTTGTGCACACCCAATCACTACCACCAGTCGCACGATGTACCAGATCCATTCGAGATATCGCGTAGATGTCGGAGATCAAAATTAGGAAGATCCTGTTTCAAATCTATTTGTGGTAGGTGAAGTAGGGCCTCGGGTACATTGTACACTTATAGTCGCTGTTTTCACGAAAGGATATCCTAATTTTGAAATCGCTTAGGTATGCATTCACTTGGATAGTTCATATTTTGAAAGTGATCTCTTTTTAATAACATCTAACAGTTTGTGCTTATTTACCTCAGTTTACTGAAATCAGGGTCAGCTGATTGAAACATACAATGTTCTGAGGAGCTATGATGGGAGAGATGTTGAGAAGATGTTTCGACGAGTAAGGGTGTTTGAATCAGAGAAACATGGTGACAGAGCCAATGAATATGAGAACATAGAAGAATACAGCGCAGTACAGGCCCTTTGGCCCTCGATGTTGCGCCGATCCAAGACCACCTAACCTATACTAACCCACTATCCTCCATATACCTATCCAATGCCCGCTTAAATGGCCATAAAGAGGGAGAGTCCACCACTGCTACTGGCAGGGCATTCCATGAACTTACGACTCGCTGAGTGAAGAACCTACCCCTAACTTCAGCCCTATATCTACCCCCCCCTTAATAAAGCTATGCCCCCTTGTAATACCCAACTCCATACGCGGGAAAAGGTTCACACTGTCAACCCTATCTAACCCCCTAATCATCTTGTACACCTCAATCAAGTCACCCCTAAACCTTCTTTTCTCTAATGAAAACAGCCCCAAGTGCCTCAGTCTTTCCTCATACGATCTTCCTTCCATACCAGGCAACATCCTGGTAAACCTCCTCTGCACCCGTTCCAGTGCCTCCACATCCTTCCTATAGTATGGCGACCAAAACTGCACACAATATTCCAGATGCGGCCGCACCAGAGTCTTATACAACTGCATCATGACCTCAGGACTCCGGAACTCAATTCCTCTACCAATAAAAGCCAGTACGCCATATGCCTTCAATACCGCACTATTTACCTGGGTGGCAACTTTCAGAGATCTGTGTACATGGACACCAAGATCCCTCTGCTCATCCACACTACCAAGTATCCGACCATTAGCCCAGTACCCCATCTAAAGGCATCGAGAGCATTGATACATACCACATGCTCCTTCTCCAAGGACACCCTGCTTTATCCTCAATCATAGAATAGCCTTTATCCTCAATCATAGAATAGAATCCCAACAGTGTGGCATGAGAGAATTGACCCATCAAACCCCACCAACCATCCAAAGAGCATCCCACCTGGAGCACTCCATCCTTGTACCACTGCATTTCCCATGGCTGATCCACCTATTCTGCACAATCCTGGACACTGTGGACAATTTCGCACAAATGACCCACCTAACCCACAAATATTTGAACTGTGCAAGGAAACCAGAGCACCTGGAGGGGGCCCACACAATCATAGGGGAATGTGCAAACTCCACACTGGCTGTTGACCAAGGCTGGACTCCAATTTAAATCAAAACAGATGATCCCTGTGCATTGTCACATTGCTGTTTATTGGAGACATATTGCCCAGAGAGACATCTTGAGATTCAGAAAGAGACAATATAAATTCAGTCAACTCCTGCCGAGTTAATGTGATTAACAACAACATCAGTACTCCAACAGTGTCATCAGACCTCGTACCTACTCTATCATTTACGATTTTGAAACCATGGGAAGTTTGTTACTTAACTTTGTAATTAAATGCTTGAATGATTGGGGCGAAATCTGCAGCATCGGTACCAAACTCTTATGCACACCCAACCACTACCACCAATCGCAGGATTTACCGATCCATTAGAGATATTGCTTAGATGTCGGAGATCAAAATTAGGAAGATCCTGTTTCAAATCTATTTGTGGTTGGTAAAGTAGTGCTGGGGTACATTGTACACTTATAGTCGCTGTTTTCACGAAAGGATATCCTAACTTTGAAAACGCTTAGGTATGCATTCACTTGGATAGTTCATATTTTGAAGGTGATCTCTTTTTAATGACATCTGACAGTTTGTGCTTATTTACCAAAGTTTACTGAAATCAGGGTCAGCTGATTGAAACATACAATGTTCTGAGCAGATATGATGGGAGAGATGTTGAGAAGATGTTTCGACGAGTAAGGGTGTTTGAATCAGAGAAACATGGCGACAGAGCCAATGAATATTCAATGCAAACCAGAAAAACAAGGAATTTCTATTCCGGAGTCTGGCCAATGTTTGGTGCTTCTGTGACCACGTTACAAGAAAGATGTGGAGACTTTGTAGAGTGCATGTAAGAGTTTTAGGGGGATGCTGGTTAGATTGGAAGGTATGAAAAATAGGAGAGGCTCGAAAACTTCGATTTGTTGTCTCTGCAGCAGCCGACATTCAGGGGAGACTTGGTCGAAGTCTGAAAGCTTATGGTCTGTGCATGAAGCGTTGACAGTCAGGGAGGTTTTTTTAATAGAAATTCAAATATATAATATTAAGGTGAATGCACGTATGATGGGCGGAGGAATGTTGAAAGCAGAGGGCACTGGCATATTTTATGCAGAGAGCCTTCGGACTCAGGATCAGACTACTGGGGTAATGTTGCATGCAGATACGTTAAGTGCGTTGCAGGCACCTTTACACGACCTCATGAAATTCAGAAATTGAGGGATATATAGCAATGCAGACAGAAGGAAATATTTTAATTTCGGACTGTTTTCGGCATAATGTCGTGGACAGAAGAGCACGTTACTGTGCTGTATTTTTGTAGTTTCTATGCTGTCAAGGAATTGATTTCCCATTGATAATATTGTAAGAGCTCGGGAATGGATTCCCAAAGTGCTGGTGAGCTGACGGCTATGTTGAGCTTCCACAAGACAGGAGTGAAGACTTGAGGCAAATCAACTATAATGCAAGAAAGAAACATAAATCCCTTAGAGGCTTTCCACTCTTCAAATTTTTCATGCCTCCTTCTCAATGTTATATTTGCACTTGCTCCCCATTTTCCTTGAATTCATTAAAATCCTTGACGATTTTTGGAATATATTCAGTGAATTTACCTCCTCAGTCTTCTTTGATAGAATATTCTACATTATCATTGACGTCCTTCTATCTCATTCATAAACAGAACATAGAACATAGGTAAGTACAGCACAAAACAGATCCGTCGGCCTACGATGTTTTGCCGAGGATTATTCCTAACCAAAAATATAGTAACATGACCTACGCACCCCTCAATTCACTGATGTGCATATGCATGTCCAGCAGTCGCTTAAATGTCTCTAATGACTCTGCTTCCACTACCACCACTGGCAAAACATTCCAAGCATTCACAACTCACTGCTGAAAGATCTTAACTCTGACGTCTCCTCCATAGCTTCTTGCTAATATCTTAAAACGATGACACCTCGTGCCAGTCAGTCCTGCCCTGGGAAAAGGTCTCTGGTTATTGATTCCATGCAAACCTCTCATTATCTTGGATACCTCGATCAGTTCTCTCTTCCTCCTGCTCTCAAGAGAGAAAATTCGAGATTAGTCAACCTCTCTTCATAAGATAAGCCCCCCCCCCCCCCTACCCCTCCACCTCCGTATAATTCCTATAATAGGGCGACCAGGTTTGGTCTCGTAGAACTGAAGCAAAATAATGCGGCTTTTGAACTCGGTCTCCCTGTCACATAAAGCCAAAGCAGCAAAAGCTTTCTTAACAACCCACTTGGGTGGTAACTGTGAGCGATCTGTACATAGAACATAGAACATAGAAAGGTACAGCACAGAACAGGCCCTTTGGCCCACGATGTTGTGCCGAGGTTTCATCCTAATGTAAAATATAGAAACCGAACCTATGCACCCTTCAACTCACGGCTATCCAAGTACATGTCTCACAGTCGCTCAAATCTCCCAAAGACTCTGTTTCCACCACCACAGCTGGCAACGCATTCCATGAATTCAAACTCTTTCCGTAAAGAACAAACCTCTGACGTCTCCTTTATACCTTCCACATAATATCTTCAAACTATGAGTCCTCGTACCAGTAAATCCTGCTATTCCACTCATTATTTTATACACCTCGATCAGGGCTCCTCTCTTCCTCCTTCTCTCCAGAGAGAAAAGTCCGAGCTTATTCCACCTTCCTTCATAAGGCAAGCCCTCCAGTTCAGGTAGCATCTGGGTAAACCTTTTTTCACCTTATCCAAAGCCTCTGTATCTTTCTTCTAGTAGGGCGACCAGAATTGAACACAATATATCAAGTGTTGTCACATCAGAGACTTGTAGAACTGCAGCAAAACCTCACGGTTCTGAAACTCGATCCCCCGTTAATGAAAGCCAAAGCACCATATGCTTTTATAACAACCCTATCCGCTTGGGAGGCAACTTTGAAGGATCTATGTACTTGCAAACCGAAGTCCCTCTGTTCCTCCACACTGCCAAGACTCATGTCTTTAACTCTATATTCAGCATTCGAGTTCGACCTTACAAAATACTTCACCTCGTAAGCATCCAGGTTGAACTCCATCTACCATTTCTCAGCCCAGGTCTGCATCCTGTCTATGTCGTGCTGCAGCCTGCAGTAGCCCTCGATACTATTGCCGACAACTCCAACCTTTGTGTCATCTGCAAACGTACTAACCTACCCATCAACCTCCTCATCCAAGTTATTTATAAAAACGACAAACAGCAGAGGCCCATGAACAGAGGCCTGCAGGACCCCACTCAACACTGACCTCAGGCAGAATACTTTCCATTCAAAACCCCTCTCCGCCTTCTGTCAGCCAGACAATTCTGAATCTAGATAGCCAAATCTCCCTGTATCCCATAAGTCCTGACTTTATGAATGAGCCTACCATGGGGAAACTTATCAAATGCCTTGCTGAAGTCCATATACGCCACATCAACTGCTCTACCATCGTTGACCTGTCCTGACACCTCCTCTAAGAACTCAATACGATTGAGGCATGTTCTTCCCCTCACAAAGCCATGCTGACTGCCTTTAATCACCCTATGCTTTTCCAAATAGTCACAAATCCTATCCCTCAGAATTCTTTCCAAGCTTGAACACCAAGATTCCGCTGTTCCTCCACACTTCCACGAATCCTGTCTTTAATCCTGTATTCATCATTCAAGGTCGACCTCCCAAAGTGCGTCACTTCGCATTTATCCAGATTGCAATCCATCAGCCATTTCTCAGCCAGGATCTGCATCCTGTCGATGTCGCACTGCAACCTGCAATAGCCCTCGATCCTATCATCGGCAAGTACAACCATTGTGTCATCGGCAAATTTACTAACCCACCCCTTAACCTGCTCATCCAAGTAATCTATGAAGGTACAAAGAGCAGAAGCCTTGTGGGACACCATTCACGACTGACCACCGAACAGAATGCTTTCTATCTACAGCCACTCTCTGACATCTGTCAGCCAACCAATTCTGAATTTAGACATCCAAGTCTCACTGTTTCCCATACCTCCTGACTTTATGAATAAGCCTAGCATGGAGAACCTTATGAAAAGCCTTGCTGAAGACCACATACAACATATCTACTCCTCGACCTTCATCCACCTGTCTCGCCATCTCCTTAAAGAACTCAGTAAGCATTATGAGACATGACATGTCCCTCACAAGGCCATGCTTTAGTTCACACCACCCTAAGACGGTGCCCATTGCTCTGAATGAGAATATGCTGGGATCGTTGAATGCATCTGTAAAGCATGCAGGGAGAGTTCAGTAAAACTTTCTGCTGTTGGTTGATAAAGTTTGCAGGAGAAGGCGAAAGTTGTGGTAAAGTAAAGCCATTCTGGAATTAACTGGTTATTGTTCTCGGATGATAATCAAGGGAAAGCTCGGATGTCATTCATGGGCATTCTGTTCAGGTGATCGAAACTGCATACTTTCCTCAAATTCAAAGTTATCAAATGCGTTGAATTTTTAATCGACGAGAAAGCTTGGTCAAGATCCGCTTTTTTGGTTAGAAGACACTTTGCGAATTCCGAAAGCTTTTGATCAATAAACTGCATCTGAAATCCCTGCTAAATTAGTGTTGTTGGTATTAGTTTTACAAACAACAAATTGGCTTTGCGATTCCTGATTCCTGATGAAGGGCATTTGCCCGAAACGTCGATTTTGCCTGTCCTCGGATGCTGCCTGAACTGCTGTGCTCTTCCAGCACCACTAATCCAGAATCTGGTTTCCAGCATCTGCAGTCATTGTTTTTACCTCCTAAATTGGCTTTGCGAGCAGAGTGCTGTCCACTGGATCAGAAAAATGGCCGTTTCCTCGGCTTCAGAGAACGACACCAAATAAATGTGGGAATTTAGACTACAGTAATTGCCCACAACGAATTGGCGCTATACTGCAGTAATTGATGATCTGTCTCGAATTAATGTGAAAATATCCGTCCTTTTTCTTCTGAGTAAAGAACAATCGGACAAGGAGGTATTTGTCTGCAGCACGTCGTCTGTGGCGCTGTTAAAAGGGCTTGACCCCATCCAAAAGGCAGGACTCTAAATTTGGAATGGAGACTAGGAACAAAATACCTGGGGTATGATATTCGGATGTCAGTGTTGTTGCTGTGAGACTGCCAGATAAATTAATGCGAGATAGAGGGAATTGGTGACTTTCCATTGATATACTGCCGGACTCCAATAGGAACGACCCCGACGGGGATGCAACATGAAGGGAAACACAACTACGATGCCGCCAGTGGTTCAAACACAGTTGAGAAATCGGTGGAGTTCGAGTGTATAAACATTTCATTTTTTCACTGCCGGAGAGGAAGGTAAACGCAAACCCCCGCAAGCTGTCATTAAGCAGTACATGACAGACATACCTTCAATCATTAAATAGTTGGAAAACGGGGGATGGGATCAATCCCAAGTTCTGTATCAAAAACGAAGGACAACAGGGAGATAGAACCAAGAAAACTGGGCTTGTTCTAAACAAAAAACAAAGAAAATTTACAGCCCAGGAACTGGCCCTTCGGCTTTCCACCGCTGAGCCGATCCAAATGTACTGTCTAAACCTGTTGCCCAATTCCTAAGCATCTGTATCCCTCTACTCCCCACCTATTCATGCATTTATCCAGACGCATCTTAAATGAATCTACCGTGCCTGCGTCCACCACATCTGCTGGCAACGCGTGCCAAATGCCCACCACCCTTTATGTGAAGTACTTGGCGCGTGTCTCCCACTCAAACTTTCCAAATTGAAAGTGTGACCGCTCGTTATTGGATACTTCACCTTGGGAAAAAGCTTGTCTCTATCCAACCTGTCTATATCCTTTATGATTTTATAAAACTCAATCAGGTCTCCCCTCAATCTCCTTTTTTCAAATGAAAATAAACCTAAACTACTCTTCATAGCTAGCACCTTCCACACCAGACAACATCCTCGTAAACCTTCTCTGCACCATATCAAAAGCGTCCACATCTTTTTGGTAATGCGGCGACCATATGTATGCACAATATTCTAAATGCGGCCGAACCAATGTCTTGGAGAATATTAACATGCTTTCCCATTTCGTATACTCATTGCTCCGTCCAATGAAGGCAAGAATACTATATGCCTTCTTGACCACTCTATCCATCTGTGCAGCAACCTTCAGTGTACAATGGACCTGTACTCCCAGATCTCTCTGCCCATCAAATTTTCCCAAGGCTCTTCCGTTCATTGTATAATTCGCTGTAGAATTAGTCTTGCCTAATTTCATCGCCTCACATTTGTCTGCATTGAAATCCATCTGCCACTTTTCCACCCAACTCTCCAGTCCGGTTTGGTGCATCAATAGCTGGCCTTATAGGCTAACCCTCAGAATCCACAAAGAGGTCGACATAGAACATGGAACATAGTACAATGCAGCGCATAACAGGCCCTTCGGCCCTCGATGTTGCGCCGACTTGTGAACTTTTCTCAGCTCGTCCGCCTGCACTATCAAAAAATCATCCATGTGCTCAGCTAAGGATTGTTTAAATCTTCCTAATGTGGCTCAGTTGAATACAATATCTGGTAGGTAAAAAAAAAAAGGACTGCAGGTGCTGGAAACCAGAGTAGAGATTAGAGGGCTGTTGCCAGAAACGTCGATTTTCCTGCTCCGAGGATGCTGCCTAACCTGCTGTGTTTTTCCAGCATCATTATAATCTAGACTCTGCATTAGCAGATAGGGCATTCCACGCCCATACCACTCTCTGCGTAAAGAACCTGCCTCTGACATCCCTTAATTTGTTGTTATGCCCCTCCCCCCCGTGCACTCTGATGTCATCATCCTGTGAAAAGGACTTTCACTGCCTACCCTATCTTATCCTCTGCTCATTTTTTATGTCTCCATCAAATCCCCTCTTAGCCTTCTCTTGCCAATGAGAACAGGTTCAAGTCTCTCAGCCTTTTATGATAAGACCTTCCTTCGCGACCAGTCAACATCCTGTTAAAATCTCCTCTGTACATTTTCCAATGTTTCCACATCCTTCCCGAAATATGGGGCCCAGAACTGTACACAATATTCCAAGGATGGCCGCACCAGCGTTTTGTATAGTTGCAGCATTATATATCGGCTCTTGAATTCAATCCCTCTACGAATGAAACCTAACACACCGTATGCCTTCTTATCAGCGCTATCCAGCTGGGAGCAGCTAAAAGGGATCAATGTACATGGACTCCCAGATCCCTCTTTACATTCACAATACCAAGAATCTTTCCACTGACCTAGTACTCTACCTTCTTGTTGTTCTTCCCAAAGTGCATCACCTCACATTTAGCTGCATTAAACTCCATTTGCCACCTCTCAGCCCAATTCTGCAGTTTATCCAAGTCCCCCACAACCTGTAACATTCTTCTACGCTGTCCACTACTCCACAGACTTTAGTGTCATCTGGAAATTTACCAATCCATCCACCTATGCCTGCGTCTAAGTCATTTACAATAATGACAAACAGCAGTCGTGCCAAAACAGATGCTTGTGGCACACCACTGGTAACCGGACTCCAGGCTGAATATTTTCCATCAACCACCACTCGCTGCCTTCTTTCAGAAAGCCAGTTTCTAATCCACACTGCTAAATCACCTTCAATTCCTTGCCTCTGCATTTTCTCAAACAGCCTACCATATTGAATCTTATCAAAGGTTTTACTGAAATCCATGTATACCTCGTCAACTGCCCTACCCTCATCTACATGATTGGCCACCTTCTCAAAATACTCAATGAGGTTTGTGAGCCACGACCTGCCCTTGAAAAGAATCTTAGAATCACAGCTTGGGAAATAAGGGCCAGAGGACACTTAGAAAAATGCAGAATATAGGCCCTTCTTAGAAATTGGATTTCTGATAAATCCTTTGCGTGAATTAGTCAACTGGCTAACTTGTAATATTCGAAATAAAGGATTGTGTGTGTGTGAGAGAGAGAGAGAGAGAGAGAGAGAGGGGAGAGAGACTGTTGTCAAATGAATGTGGACAAACATTTCTGTAGAGGCACACCATCAAAAGGGAAAGGATGGGAGGACATAGAGAAAGAAGGAACCACTGGAATGAAATGGCAATTGAATTGGTCACACATATCAGTGAAAAGAAAGTTTAGGTGAGAGTACGGAACTGATAGATTTCTCTTTTTGATGCTTGGTTCCTTGTCTTTCTTTGAGAATTTGGGATCAAACCACTGATTGTAACATTTCGAATAGGCATAGGGAGATAAGCAAAATCTCATAGACCTTTTGATAAGATCATATGGAAGTCAAGAATGCGTGACCTTCTTGGGATAACAATATACTTTGCAAAACTGATTGTTACCTCCGTAGTAAACAACATGGTTGAGTGCTGTAAGTAAAACAAATCTACTGAAGATCGAACTTTAAACATTTAGACCTACTTGAGAAATGGATTAATATGGCTTGGGAGAGCACAATATCATACTTTAAACTACGAGACATAGATATGATTCATCGAGAAACTAGCTTCAAAACAGTGATAGTGAGCTGTAGTGAGAGGGGGAAATCAGAAATTATACTCTTGTCACTTTGCAGAATCATCTGGCTCTTGACTATTTGCCAAATGCCTAGGGTGTCACCTTTGCTGATATTGGCTCCAACTGTTGAACGTTCATTGCGAACGCTACAGACAATATAACTAAACATGCGGATCCCACACGTCTTGAGGCAGATACGATTCTGTAGGAAGGGCAATGGTTTGTTGATTTTAATCCACCGCGGTCACTACGGTAGCTACTAGGCGATTTTTAGGGCTCGTACTGTTGGCATGCTTAAATCATACTCATTGTTATCGCTATAGCTGGGAGCATTGTCACAGCTCCCTTTAAATCGTGTTGTAAAGACTTGACTGCCAGCGATCTGTCTAGGGCCAGTGTTCATGTCATTAAAACTGTGGAGTGCCCCTTGATGGGAGACACCGAGACATTTTGGAAATTACTGTAAGTCTTCTGGGGTCCATGGTTAATCAAGTCCTTTAACCATCAGCGGGGACTGAAGTCGAGCATGCTGGGATCGTTGACTAATTTTGTCAAGCATGCTGAAATTGTTGATTAAGATTTGTGCTGGTGGTTCCTAAAACTTTTGTTCACGTTTTGCTTTTTTCCTGATGGTTGGTAAAACTTGCAGGAGCAGGCAAAAGTGAAAGTCACGTAAAACCACCAACTCAAATTAACCAGTTACGGCGCTTAGATAAATGTTATGGGATAGCTCGAATTACAGTCGTGAGACATTCTGATTACATGACTAGATCTGTGTAATTTGATAGAATTAAAAACATAAAGGATGATAAATTTTGTGATCAGCGAAACAGCTTGGTTAATACGCGTGTTTAGGTTTAAAAACCACGTTTCCCCAAAAAGCTTTCGGTCAATAAACTGTGTCTGAAATCACTTTTAAATTCGTACTTTGATATAGTTTTTTGCTAACAACACCTCGATACTCCGCAAACATGGACAACATCATTTCTGTATCTCATCTTTTCATCCTGTTACAACTTGTTCCATTTCCCACAAATGCCCAAGCATTCTTAAAGTTGGTGTAACAATTGTGTTGGAGTCACGAGTGGTTGAATGGCCTCGACCTGCACCCATGTCTTAAGTTTTCAACATATTTTCACGCCACCACTGAGACCAAGGTTGCGAATTCAAAGCTTCTAAGGCCACTTTAAGGTAGATAATGTTTTCTGTATTTAAAATACAGCCACATCTGCTAGAATACAGAAAAACTAGGCGAGAAGTTTTTATTCAAAATAGATATATGTGACAATTGACTCTTAAACGGATACCTGAGTTTTGATAGATGTTTTATAAGAATTCAAATTTAATCATTACATTTAAATTATGTCAAGGTATTAAAACACAATTGAGTTCAAATTTATTGCATTGACAACATCGGACTTTTTGTGTCACCATGAATTTCCGTTATCAGTACACTTTCTGACAATAGGTTTTCAGATGTGCATTTGTCCTAATCTTTCAGCATCACAGACTGAGATGACCCTATATCCCATAATATTGTAACCTCTTTACCTGATACTCCTGACCTCTGTGAGGAAACTTTACCTTTGCGGGTTTTTTTAAAGCAAATCAGGCACTTCCTCCTTAACAAACCTCCAATCAGCTTGTACACTCTGATGCAGCTTTCTAACTTCCACTGTGGTTTCTGTTAACATTCCGACAACATTCCCACGCTTGTCCTGTTTTCCTACACTTGGTTCTTTCCTGCAATAGTAACACTGTGTTTTCCTGCGGTCGATTTTATTACAATGAAAAGACCAGAGCTTGTTAACTTCTTTGTCCCCTTCAAATGTTTCCTTTTTACCCTGTCATAATTTATCCCTGTGATCTTTGCTGAGATCTTTCCCAAACCGCGTAAGCATTTCTCTTTTCTCCAATTTCTATCCCTCATGGACAGAAATTGATTCGGGAAGCCAAAACGTATTTTCCGGACCAATTCATAGTCATCTGCCACTTTAGCTGCAAACCTTGCCGTTTTAACATCTGACCTTCCACATGTGTTTGCAGAACGTCAGGCAAAGAAATTTAGAACTCCTCCAAAAAAATGTCTCTCTAATATCCTCGTATGTTTGATGTATTTTAAAGTTCTTACCCACCTATCAAAACTATTTTGATTGTTCTCGTCAAATTCAGCTTACGTTTGACAAGGGTGCCTCCATCGTTTCCTGAAACTTTGTTGTCTGTAGGCTTCTGGTGGAAACTCATCTGCAGTCAAGATGGCTTTTTCACCACGATATTCCCCCCAGGTACCTCCTCTGATAGTCATGTGAACACCTCACCAACTCCACTCACAAGTTTTGTTTGGACTTAAAAACCTACATGGTCACTGACTACTGCATTTGTTTAGCCACTTTTTAAAAATGGCATGAAAAATACTTTCATATCAAATCTAGGCAATGCCTTAACGTACTTAAATAGTTTTTCATCAGGCTTTTGAAAACCAGGGCCATGCTCATCCACTGTGTTCCTTACTCAGCCTAGCTTTTACTTCTTTTACTTCTGCTGAAGCCGTTGCTTATATTTCAAATCTTTTTAGTCTTAGTTCAGACCTGTTTTATTTCAGCTTATATATCAAGCTGCTTCATTTGTAATTGATGTTTAGTATCTTTTCAGATCCTAATAGGCTTTCTAGCAAATTTACGTGCAAATTTACATTATCTCATATCCCTCACGTTAGCTTCCACTCCAGCTTGTCTCCTATTTCCTTCACCTTGATCTTATGTACATTTTGTTATACTTACACGTTCACTTCTTCTACCTTCAAAATATCCTTGGTGACTGAAAGAACCATTGCTATCGGAAGCTCAGTTTCCCCAACCATGTCAACACCAGAAATAAAAGACACTAACACCTACCAAGCCCTGTTTAAATCCCACAAAGAGCCCCTAATCTGTTATGGACCAGGCCCGAACCCCTAAAACATTTTTCAAGCACGTAGTCCAGACCAGAACTTTTCTATTTGTTTTAGATAAATGTATAGTAGATATTAACGGAATGAATCAGCTGCTCCAACTGCCAAGTTTTAAACAAATATAATTTATTTACAGAATTACGGAATGAAACAGAGAATAGAAAATAGAATACCGGATAACGTATCCTATCCAAAACCCCACAGACTATCCCGAATTAATTATGCTGTTCTGAAAAAATACTTGCAACAATCCTAATAAAAAACTCTTGAGCACAAAGAATTAAAATGACACAAGAAGCTTACCGGTTATGAAGTACAAGAGCAGAAAAATTGAGAGAGCTTTCTATTTTAACTGTGACCCTGATTCAATTTACCCCTGAACTAACCTGCGCAGCTGGAGAGCTGCCCAGGCACCTTGATTGTACGAATCTTTTTAAAGTTTTGAAAAATTTGGATCTGAAGCATTCTCTGTTCGGGACAATCAAAAGGGCCACAACGTACCATTCAAACTTCAGACGTGGTAGACGTTTGTGTCGTTGAGAATTTATCTGGAAAGCTCTAAGGGCAATCGAACCATTTCAAAGATAAAGTCTCGTCACGCCAGGAAGTTTAAGAAGTAAGAAGTGCTGCAAAGATTGCAGAAAAATATACATTGGAGCAAAAGTTGAAATTTAGCTTCCAACGGGAATTTCATATTGCGGCAGATAGAAATTGGTAGAACGGGTCATGCTTCACTACAAAAGGAAAACGTGATCACCCTGGAAATAACTGGCTACAGGGAAAGTGTGAAGCCCAAAGGGTTGAAAACGATGTGGAAGTTCTCAGGTGTTTCCATTGTCGTAAGGTGGGACACGTAACATTTATTTAGAAAGGCACTGGGGAAAAATATCTGGCAAATGAAGCTTAGGCAGTAAGATTAGAGGAAATTGGAAACAAATAGGAAATAATGAAATTCCAAAAAAGTCGAGGAGCTGAGGGGAGATCAAAGCCTCGGTAGCGACTTAGTATTGAGTAAGTGCCCGATCTCGACAAAGACTCTTGAAAAAAAGCTATATCATAGAACAGCGCAGTACAGGCCCTTTGGCTGTCGACGTAGCGCCGATCCAAGCCCACCTAAACTACGCTAGCCCACTATCCTCCATATGCCTATCCAATCCCCGTTTAAATGCCCATAAAGAGGGAGAGTCCAACACTGCTACTGGCAGGGCATTCCATGAACTCACGACTCGCTGTGTAAAGAATCTACCCATAACATCTGTCCTATACGTACCACCCCTTAATTTAAAGCTCGTAATAGCTGACTCCATACGTGGAGAAAGGTTCTCATGGTCAACCCTATTTAAACCTCTAATCATCTTGTACACCTCTATCAAGTCACTCCTAAACCTTCTTTTCTCCAAGGAAAACAGCCCCAGGTGCCTCAGCCTTTCCTCATACGATCTTTCTACCATACCAGGCAACATCCTGGTAAACCTCCTCTGCACTCGTTCCAGTGCCTCCCCATCGTTCCTATAGTACGGCGACCAAAACTGCACACAATACTCCAGATGCGGCCGGACCAGAGTCTTATACAACTGCAACATGATCTCAGGACTCCGGAACTCAATTCCTCTACCAAAAAAAGTCAGTACGCCTTCTTCACCGCACTACTTACCTGGGTGGCAGCTTTCAGAGATCTGTGTACATTTCCACCAAGATCCCTCTGCTCATCCACACTACCAAGCATGCGACCATTAGCCCAGCACCCCATCTTTTTGTTACTCATACCAAAGTGAATTACCGCACACTTACACACCTTGAACTCCATTTGCCACCTTTCTGCCCAGCTCTGCAGCTTATCTATATCCTGGTGTAACCTGACACATCCTTCCTCACTGTCAACAACTCCACTGACTTTCGTATCATCCGCAAACTTGCTCACCCAACCTTCTAACCCCGCCTCCAGCTCATTTATAAAAATGACAAACAGCAATGGTCCCAAAACAGATCCTTGCGGAACACTGTATGCCCAATTCCTATGCCTCCAGTGTATCTGCTCACAGGAGGACCTGTTTTACCACAGAACACACCAGACGGCCTCATTCTTTGAAGACCACAATTTCCCTTCCCACGTGGTTGAAGATGCCCTCCAACGCATCTCATCAGCATCCTGCACCTCCGTACAGACCACACCATCAGGGATATATTTCCCTCCCCACCATTTCCACTTTCCGCAAAGACCGACCCTCGTTACTAGCTGGTACAGTCAACGCCCCCAACAACCCACCCTCCATTTTTGGCACCATCCCCTGCTACCGCAGGAATTGCAAAACCTGCGCCTAAACCTCCTCCCTCACCTCCATCCAAGGCCCCAAAGGATGCTTTCACATCCATGAATGTTTTACCTGCACATCCAGCAATGTATTTTATTGCATGCGTTCCTCCCGATGCGGTCTACTCTACATTGGGGGAGACTGGACACCTTCTCCCAAAGCTCTTAAGGGAACATCTCCGGGAGAGCTGCACCAATCAACCACTGTTCCGTGTCGGAACATTTCAACCCTCTCTCCCGCTCTGCCGAGGACATGCCTGTCCTGGGCCTCCTCCACCGCCAATCGTTCACCAGCTGATGCCTGGATGGAAAATGCCTGATCTTCCGCCTCACAATACTTCAACACCAGGGAATCAATGTGGACGTCACCAGTTTCCTAATTTCCCCTCCCTCCACGTTAACCAAGTTCCAACCTCCGAGTTCAGCACTATCCTCGGGACCTGCCCTACTTGCAAATCTTCCTCCCAACTGATCCACTCCACCATCCTCTCTGAGCTGTCTCCTTCATCCCTACCTTCATCCACCTATTGTACTTTTGGCTACCTTCTCCCCACCCACAGCACTCTCCAAATTATCTCTCCACCCCGGAGGCTGCCTGCCATCATTCCTCATGAACGGCTTTTGCCCGAAACACCGATTTTTCTGTTCTTCGGATGTTGCCTGATCTGCTGTGCTTTTCCAGCACCACTATAATCGAGACTCTGATTTCCAGCATCTGTAGTACGCACTTTTGCTTTGATAAAGACTTCACCACTGTGGTTTTCGTGTGATCTGGAAGTAAAAGGGGACAAGGGAAGGACGTTATAATTTTAAGAGAAACGGGATTTGGTGAGTCTCACATATTAAGACAAGGAAGAAAATACACTGTCATGTTATCTGAAACGGGAATGAGTTGTGGAATAGATCGACATACATTTAGCGTTTCCCTTAACTAAGATCAAGTTAGAGTGTCCAATCAAGACTGCAGAAGTAACAATGGAAGTGATTGGCAGTCAGTTCCTGGAAACGACCTAGAAGGCTCCACGGTAGGATTGATGCTCCTTGTGCTCTCAAAGCCAAAATAAAACCAAAAAACTGAGTGCATAAAAGAAACGTACCTTGATCTTTTTCCAGACTGTCAGTAACAAGATCCTATCATCATAAGTTCCAGCAAGAAGGAATAAGTAAAGAGAAAAATGAAGAAGTTGGTGTTCAGTCAACTACCACACTTCAAAGTTTGGGAGAAGATTTGTAGCTAGGGTGCTCGTTGTTGTGGTTCTGTTCGCCGAGTTGGGAATTTGTCTTGCAAACGTTTCGTCCCCTAACTATGTGACATTCACAGTGCTTGGGAACCTCCTGTGAAGAGCTTCTGTGCTGTTGCCTCCGGCATTTATAGTGGCCTGCCTCTGCCGCTTCCGATTGTTAGTTCCAGCTGTCCGCTGTAGTGGCCGGTATATTGGGTCCAGGTCGATGTGTTTGTTGATAGAGTCTGTGGATGAGTGCCATTCCTCTAGGAATTCCCTGGCTGTTCTCTGTTTGGCTTGCTCTATGGTAGTGTTGTCCCAGTCGAATTCATGTTATTTGTCATCTATGTGTGTGGCTACTAAGGATAGCTGGTCGTGTCGTTTCGTGGCTAGTTGGTGATCATGGATACGGATCGTTAGCTGTCTTCCTGTTTGTCCTATGTAGTGTTCTGTGCAGTCCTTGCATGGAATTTTGTACACTACATTGGTTTTGCTCATGCTGGGTATCGTCCTTCGTACTGGTGAGTTGTTGTCTGAGAGTGGCTGTTGGTTTGTGTGCTGTTATGAGTCCTAGTGGTCGCAGTAGTGGTCGCGAAATAAGTTTCTGTGTGTGTAACCCCGACAGGGCTATATCAATTCAACGTGATGCACTTTGGAATGAAGAAGGCATCAGTCACATTCCAAAAACTCGTGAACAGAATTGTGGCCAATTAAACAATTAAGCCATTTATCTTAATGATGTAGTGATCTTTATCCTTTCCTGGAATGTACACAAGTACTGTGGATAGACCTGTTGGAACGATTGCGAAAAGCAAACTTTATAATAAAAACGAAAGAAAAAAAATCACAAAGGCAGAAATAAAGTTCTTTGAGAAAACTTCGAACATGGAAAATGGCTGAAGAAACCTGAAGACGAAGGCTATCGAAGAATTTCTATAACCATCCTCGAAAAAGGAGCTGTTTCGACTTTTGTGACTAAAAGGATTCTATGTGACATTTCTACTAAATGTCAGCAGCGTGGTGGCACGCCGACGGATTTACTGAAGAAGAACACCAAACTACGATGCACAGCAAAATGCCAGGAGGCATTTGAAACTGCAAATGCCGTATTAGTCATTGCAAAAGTTATGGCTATACCATTTTGTTTGAAACTGTTATGAAGTTGTAGCGGTGTACTGTAAATTAAAGAGAATTGAAACTCTAGCAAGGAGCGAGAGTCCTGAACAAAGTAAGAGTTTCAAAGGTGAAAATCAAATAGCTGCTGCTGAGATGCCATGACACAAAAAAGAACACAATTTCGGCCAATCACATTTAATTATGCCGCAAGATCCAACATTCAATCAAATTTAAATTTTGTATTTTGATAATATCAAATCAATGAAACCATCCGATATTTTGCGGGTATAAAACGAATATTTTGAATTATTAGAAGGAGAACTGCCGAGCAAACAACAAGGACAGGCGGCTGAACAGTTCTCTGAAAGGTACCAATCTCTAAAACGTTGCACAGCAGAACATCGAAACCGACTTCGAGAAAATGTACTAAGGAAAATCTACAAAGGAGAATTGAAAAAGCTGACTAGTTTTGAAATTTCTTTTAAGGTAATCTTAATCAGGATTTTTTTTATTGTACCATTATTGCAGAGTGGGAGGTACAAGATAACTTTAAGAGTCAGGAATTGCTCTGTTTAACTTAAAGTTTAAATTAGCTTTTGTTAATTTTATTTTGAATAGTAAATAGTTAAGAGCAGAAGACATAGGAGTGGAAGTAAAGCCATTCGGCCCATCGAGTCCACTCCGCCATTCAATCATGGCTGATGGGCATTTCAACTTCACTTACCCGCTTCTTTGCTTTTCGAATTCTGACAGATTTTGGAAAGAGGTAAACCTTTTCTGTGTGACTGGTTTAAATTAGCAGAGGGATTCCCCTTATCGTTAACATTTTGCGGCTTTCGTCCGTGATTTGGACTGGTTTCGACAGAAACAGCCTTAGATTTGGACTGATCCCAATAGATTTGGAGTACAAAAACTCTCAGTAGATTAAGTACTTGCATGTTAGTGTTCTAGAAATTAAATAAAACGTAGCTAAGACATTTTCTTAAAACTTCATCGACTTGTGGTTGGTTAAATTTAAATTGAGAGAAATAGCTGTATACACTGCGAAAGAGATTGTGAGGTTTAAAGATGATTCTCAAATTTGCCAAGAATGTTCAGCAGGAGAGAAAAAGACCATACTTTTAGAATGAGCAAAGAATCTAGGTTTGGGTTTAAGCAAGGACAAATTCAAGCTGAAATTATAATGAAGTTATTTAAACAGTTAGGTTTGTCAGAGAAACAGAAAAGAGCAGTGGAGTTCGAAATAAAAACACATTGGATTTGAGGAAAATGAAGTTAGAAGGTAAATAAAGGGAGAGAGAAAGAAACATACAGAGACGGTTCTTAGCTGAGCCAAAAGACAGAGAATTTGAATATGAGAAGCTGCGACTGTTTCCGCAATGTCAAGTTAGCATGATGGAGGTAAAAGGAGAGGTTAGTGTTACACATTGTTAAGTCAAAACTCTAACATTTTGATGAGAAATGCGTTGAACCCTTCTTTATTTCATTTCAAAAATTGGCTAGGCAGATGGAGTGGTACGAGTATTTGTGGTTAATGCTTGTTCAGAATAAACTGGTAGGCAGAGCTAGTGGCGCATTTACTGACACTATTAATACTGACTTTGTCATATCTACAACGGTCAGCTGTGTCGTCATGTCACGTGGATCAATCTGATTTGTTTGAAGATGGGAATCTGTCATTGTGCAGACATCATGACGATGGTGAATTTGACCATCCACTCAACACTTCAAAATGAGGATGGCACAGATCCTTCATCAAAGTCTTTCATACTGCTGTGCAGGGCTCTTCCATTTTTTAAGGTTAGAAAATATATGGAGCCGTCTTCTCCAGAGGGTTGTTTAGTCGTCCATAACTGGTAGTGGCAGGGCATGAGGACATCGATCTGATCTGTTCGTCTTAGGATCATTTCACCCTCTCTCCCAAATGTTAGCTCTGCTGTTTGGAATAGAAACAGTCAAGTGCATTAGCTTTAACGGTTGTCATCAGCTTTAGGTACACAAAGCTTAATTCTGGCATGTCCACGCAGACTGTCACTGAACCACAGGTAGGATTGATGATAATGGTAGACAGGGGATTATTTCGGGTCAAAATGCGGAGACTGTCTTTAAATGCAATTCTGCTTCTGCTGCTGCTATTGTCTACCTCACGACATCAGTGTTCAGACTTTTCTTTTAAAAGCTGCACAGCTCTGTCATTGAAAATAATTAAGGAGGATTTATCATATGGAAATTAGTTGAGAGCAACAAATAATTGGCCAGGAGAGAAGAACAATAAAGTCATAGATTATTAGAGTTATACAGAACCAAACACTTTGACTTAGATTGTCCATGCCGACCAGAATTCCGAAACTGAACAATCTGATTTATCTGCATTGATAATAGTTCATTTTCCCCTATTCATATACCTATCCTAATATGTATTAAATGTTTTAAATTTATTTGTCTTTTCCACTTCCTTTGACAGCTCATTACATTCACACACCAAAGTTTGAGAAAGAGCTGCCTTTTAGATCTCTTCTAAATCAGTCCCTTCTCACATTAGGCCTATGACCTCTGGATTTGAACATGTCTACGCTGTAGAAGGAACATTAGGTATTCATTTTACCTATGCCATTTGCGATTTTATAAACCTCTTTAAAGTCACCTCTTAGACTCCAACGCAGAAAAAGCAAAACTACTGGGCAATGCAACCTATCAAAAACTCCAGGCTCCATCGCGTCATTTAAATGTTTTATATCCATTCGAGTTTATAACATCCTTCCTGCAGCAGGGCAATAGGAATTGTACTCTGTACTCCAAATGTGCCATTACCATTGACTTGCGGAGCCAAAACATGATATCCCAACATTTGTACTCTATGCTCTGACCAATGAAGATAGCATGCCTAACGCCTTCTTCACTGCACTGTCTTCCTGCGACTCCATTTTCAAGGAAGTATGTAACTGCAGCCTTAAGTCGTCCTGTTTGACAATACACCCAAGATCTGACCATTAACTATATAAATCATGCCCTCGGTTGTCTTACAACTTGCAACACCTCACATTTATTTGCATGAATCTCCATCTGCCATTCCTCGGACCGCTGGACTAATTGATCAAGATCTCATTGTTCTCTTTACTGACCTTCTTCACATTCCAGTTTTACACCAACTTCAGATTCGTTTGTAATCTTACTATGCATCATCCAAGACATTTGTAAAGTTAACGAACAACAGTGGAGACAGCACCAATCCTTGTGGCTGGTCACAAGCCTCCAGCTGGAACAATAAATCTAGAATTTCACCCTCTGTCTCCTACTGTCCTCAAAATTTTGTTTCTAATTGGCTAGCTTTGCGTGATCCCCTTTGGTCTAATATTATTAACCAATCTACCATGTCGGATGTTGTTAGGCCTCACTGAGGTCCACGTAGATGACGTAAGATATTTTGTCTTTAACTAGCTTCCTGTTCAAGTCTTCAAAAATGTCCAAACGTTTCTGAGAGAGATTTACCATACACATAGCTATTATCATGTCCAAATCAGTGGTTGACTTCCTGAAAGCATAGAAATTCAGTCTCTCAGAATCTTTTCCAATCACTTACTCACCACTGACACCAAACTCTCTGGTCTATAGTTCATATGCTTTACCTTGCAGCATTTTAAAAATTATTGCCACAACATTAGCTGTCTTCCAGCACATCAACCGTGGCTGTCAATTAGACAAATAAAAATTGAATGAACGGCGGATGCTGTAAATCAGAAACAAATTAGAAGTTTCTGGGAAAGCTCCGCATGTATGGCATCATCAGATCCTATGAGGATGAATCAGAGTTTATGTTTCAGATCCAGTGACACGACGTAGGACTCTGAGGAATATTCTGAAACCCTCAGCTCGGAGACCCACATTTCTTCCCCTGCTTCCTTCAATAACATAGGACATATTTGAACTGGTCCTGGGTACTTATCTAGGCTTATACAATTTAAGAGTTGAGACACATTTTCTTCTGTAATGTGGCCTCGTTTTGAAACATCACTAGATATATTTATTTCCCCAAATTCCCGAGCTTCCATCTATTTCTCCAAAGTAAATACTGACGCGATATATTCATGAATTTCTCAACCATCGAGAAAGGACAGGCCATAAGGCCACGGAGTATGGGATGTCGAGGCCTTGTCAGGACAGTGAACTCCGCATGGCCAGAGGCTTATCGACTGTGTTGTTGAATTTTTAACTGTGTTTCTGTGTTTTCCACCTTTACAGGAAGGACTGTAATGTGTTACATTTACACTTTGTTTTCTTTTTTCTTCTGCTTTGCACCAAGGATTTATATATCGTAAGTGGTATCTTTGTACCGAAGATTACATCACATGTTATGCCCTGTAATTTGTTTTTAGTTGAGATTAGATTAGGTCCCCTCCAGTATGGAAACAGGTCATTTGGCCCAACAAGGCCAATCAAAGAGTTACCCACCCAGACCCCCATTCTGCTACCCTAAATTCACCTCTGACTAAAATACATAACTATATGGGCAATTTTATAGTTATGCCCTGTAATTTGTTTTTAGTTGAGATTAGATTAGGTCCCCTCCAGTATGGAAACAGGTCATTTGGCCCAACAAGGCCAATCAAAGAGTTACCCACCCAGACCTCCATTCTGCTACCCTAAATTCACCTCTGACTAAAACACCTAACTATATGGGCAATTTTATATGACCAATTCATCGGACCTGCACATCTTTGGACAATGGGAGAAACCAGAGCACACCGACCTTGACACGGGATGAATGTGCAAACGCCAAACAGACAGACCCCCGAGGCTAGAATGGAACACGGATCGCTGGCGTTGTGCAGCAGCAGTACCAACCACTGAGACATCGTACTGTCTTCATGCTAATGCATGTAAAATCAAACCTACTTCTTCTCCAGTGGTTCCATATATAGATGGCTTGTTGATTTTAAGGGGCCGTACTCTCTCCATAGTTTCTCTATTTCCCTTAATATACTTGTAGAATCACTGTTGATTCCCCTTAACTAATTTGTCAAAGCTATCTCAGACCCTCTTTGTCCTTCCATTTTGATTTCCCTCGGACGTACACTCCGACACCTCTTGTGCTCCCAATGGAAATTATTTTACCCTGACTTCCTATATCTGAGTTACAAACATTTGCTTCTTAACTTGAGCCTCAATACCGTCTGCCATGTACTGTTCCCTACTCATTCTAGCGTTTGCCTTCACACTAAAAGGAACATACTCCCTGAACTCTCATTATCTTGCTTTTGAATGACTCCCACTTGCCAGAAATTCCTTTATCTTTGAACAGTTTTGGCCAATCATCTTTTGAAAATTCCTGCATAACACCATCAACATTGGACGAAAGTGAGTACTGCAGTCGCTGGAGATCAGGGTTAAGATTAGTACTGTTGGAAACAAGCACAGCAGGTCAGGCAGCATCTGAGGAGCAGAAAAACGGATATTTCCGGCAAAGGCACTTCAGCACGAATGCAGCTGGAAGCTTCTGTGTGGAGGGATAAATGGAAGGGGGTGGGACTGGGGCAAATGTACCTGAGAGCGCAATAGTTGGATGGAAGTGGGAATGAAGGTGATAGGTCAGAGAGGATGGTGGAGCGGATAGGGGGGAAGGAAGATTGACAGATTGGAGAAGCCATGACGATGGTGCTGAGCTAGATGGTTGGAGTTGGGGTAAGGTGGGGGAGGAGAAATGAGGAAACTGAAATCCACAGGGGTCTTAGGTGTTGAAGTGTCCCGACGAGGAAGATTCGGCGTTCTTCCTCCAGGCGTCCGATGGTTAAGGAGTGGTGATTACAGGGGCTCAGGACCTGCATGTATTTAGGAGGGACAGTTGAATTATTTAGCCCCAAGGTGGTGGGTCTGATTGGTGCATGTGTCCTGGAGATGTTGTCTGAAGCACTCTGCGAATTGGCGTCCAGTCTCCCCAATGCAGAGGACAACGCATTGGGCGCTACAGATACATGAATGTCATGTGTGTCAGTGCAGGTGAAACTTTGTTGGCCGTAGAAGGCTTCCTTGGGGTCTTGGATGGATATGAGCGGGAATTGTGGGTGCAGGTTTTGCAATTCCTGACGTGGCAGGGTAAGGTGTCAAAAATGGAGTACAGGTTGTTAGGAGTCCATGCACCCAGGGAGTGGTGGACGGAGCAATGTTTATGGAAAACGGATGAGGGTCGGAATGGAAATAAATTACTGGTGGTGGGGTCCGATGTAGGTGGCGGAACAGTAAAAGAAAACGATGCAATCTGTGTGGATGTTGGTGAGGTGAAATGTTAGTTGGGGTTCTGTCCTTGTCGCTGTTGGAGGAGTGGGCTTCGAGGTCAGAAGTACGGGACGTGGATGAGAGGCACTGCTGGGCATCTCCAAACACGTGGGAGGGGAAATTGCGTCAAAATTGGCCTTGCCCCAATTCATAACATTAACTTGTGGAAAAAGCCTATGCTTTTCCAGAACTATTTTCAGTCTAATTTAATTATGTTTCCAAACTGACAGCTCAAATTCAGAAGAGGAAAAAATGTTGATGTCCAGATCCGATCAGCCATGAGTGGTCGAATGTTTGCACATACTTAATATGTTTATGACTGTATGCTTTATGTGCATGAGCCCTTCTTCAGGAATCATGCCAGAAACGTCGATTCTCCTGCTCATTGGATGCTGCTTGACTTGCTGCGCTTTTCCAACAACACATTTTCAGCTCTGATCTCCAGCATCTGCAGTCCTCACTTTCGCCTGTATGCTTCATGTGTTTGTTTTTGCGTTTGTATGTGTTTCAGTGTATCTATGTGAGTACCTCTACTTCTGCATCTCTGAACATTTAAGGTTTTCTTGTTTTGCTAGTGGACGAATGGAAATGGGGGAAATGATGACACTCCTCACTCTCTCACTGTCTTTCCATCTGTCTTTCCCTTTTGTGTTAAAAGTGATCACATTATACGCACTGCTGGCCATGCCATTCCACTGTACAAGCAGCAGCTTTCACGGAAAAGGCATAAAAAAGTGACTCTCTCACATTTGAATTCAATTGGCTTTACTGTCACGTGCAATCTAATGAATGCACATAACCGTTTGCAATGCAGTTGTTTATGGTGCCACATTCGGTACAATGTAGCTCGGTACACATTCTTCGGTTTTTGGTGCAAAATTAGTAGAATTTTAAATGAATATCCTGCAGAAAATTAAAAGAAGAAAAATAATGGACAATATATAGAGTCATCACGCATGAGTCTGTGCCAACAAAAGTCTCCAGACTGCACCGGGCCCTGTCTCCAGAGGTCACAGGGTCCAGTCTCCAGACTGCAATGCGACTAGTCTCCCGATTGCACCCGGCCCAGTTCCCAGACTGCACGAAGCCAAGCCCCCAAGCCGTGTTCAGCCCCGTCTACAGTCTGCACGGGTCAGATTCTCTGGATGGTACTGGGCTGAGTTTCCAGATTGCACCAGGTCCAGTCTCAAGACAGCACTGCTCAGATTCCTCAGACTGCATACGACGCGAGGAACAGTCTCCAGACCGCAGCAGCGCCAGTCTCCAGACTGCACTGGGTCCATTCTCCACACTGCAGTGGGCCAAGTTTCCGGACCGGACAGGGTCTCGTTTTCAGACCACACCAGGGCCAGTCTCCAGACTACAGCGGACGCACTTGTCAGACAGCACAGAGCAGAGACTCCAGATCATTCTGGGCCCAATCAGCAGGCGAAGCTGGGCTGAGTCTCCAGCCTGCACTGGGCTCAATCTCCAGACTGGAGTCGGGGAAAGTCTCCTGATCACCCTGGACAGATTTTTCAAACAGCACCAGGTCAAGGTACCAGAGGCAGCAGGCCAAGAAGCCAGACTTCACGGGATCAAGTCACTAGACTGCACTCAGCCAAGCCTCCAGATTGCACTGGGTAGATTCTCCAAACTGCACCAGACAATTTTGGCTCGACCTCACTAGGCCGAGTCTCCAGACGGTACTGTCCCAGTCTCCACACCACACCAGGATGAGTCACAACACCGTAACATGCCCAGTCTCCGGACGACAAGAGGCTCGTCTCCAGACTGCACCAGACTCCAAAGCATTCAGGGCTCAGTCTCCGGACCCCACCAGGCCCAGACTCCAGACTGGACTTGCGGCCCAGTTCCCAGACTGCACGAAGCCAAGCCCCCAAGCCGTGTTCAGCCCCGTCTACAGTCTGCACGGGTCAGATTCTCTGGATGGTACTGGGCCGAGTTTCCAGATTGCACCAGGTCCAGTCTCAAGACAGCACTGCTCAGATTCCTCAGACTGCATACAACGCGAGGCACAGTCTCCAGACCGCAGCAGCGCCAGTCTCCAGTCTGCACTGGGCCCAGACTTCAGACTGCACTGGGTCCATTCTCCAGACTGCAGTGGGCCAAGTTTCCAGACCGGACAGGGTCTCGTCTTCAGACCACACCAGGGCCAGTCTCCAGACTACAGCGGACGCACTTTCCAGACAGCACAGAGCAGAGACTCCAGATCATTCTGGGCCCAATCAGCAGGCGAAGCTGGGCTGAGTCTCCAGCCTGCACTGGGCTCAATCTCCAGACTGGAGTCGGCGAGAGTCTCCTGATCACCCTGGACAGATTTTTCAAACTGCACCAGGTCAAGTTACCAGAGGCAGCAGGCCAAGAAGCCAGACTTCACGGGATCAAGTCACTAGACTGCACTCAGCCAAGCCTCCAGATTGCATTGGGTAGATTCTCCAAACTTCACCAGTCCAGTTTCCAGACAATTTTGGCTCGACCTCACTAGGCCGAGTCTCCAGACGGTACTGTCCCAGTCTCCACACCACACCAGGTTGAGTCACAACACCGTAACATGCCCAGTCTCCGGACGGCAAGAGGCTCGTCTCCAGACTGCACCAGACTCCAAAGCATTCAGGGCTCAGTCTCCGGACCCCACCAGGCCCAGACTCCAGACTGGACTTGGCCCAGTCTCCAGCATACTCTGGGACCAGTCTCCAAACCACGTCGTGATCATCCTCTAGACCGCACCAAGCCAGGTCACCAGACCACGCCAGAACAAGTTTTGAGACCAACCCCAGTCCCCACACCGCACTTGGCCCAACAGGAAGATCACACTGTGCCCAGTCTCCTCACCTCATCAGGTCCAATTTCCAGACTACGCCAGAGTGAGTCTCAAAATTGCCCCAGGCCAAGTCTCCAGACCACACTGGGCTCAGTTTCTAAACAACAGCGGGCTCAGACTCCAGACATCTCTAGACCTGTCTCCAAGCCGAAGCTTGGTTATTCTCCAGACTGCACCAGTCCCCGTCTGCAGACCAAGTCAGGTTCAGTCTCCAGACTGCACTGGGCCCAGACTACAGGTTGCACTAGTCCACTGTCTACACCACACCAAGCTCCGTCCACAGATGCGCCAGGCCCAGTGTCGAGACCAACCCCAGTCTCTAGACCATACAGGGCCCCGTCTGAAGAACACACAGCGCCCAGTGTCCTGAGTGCACCATGCCAATTCCCAGACTGTACCATACCTTGTCTAAAGACCTCACCGGGCTGAGCCACAAGAGCGCAACATGTCCAGTCTCCGGACGACACTGCGACGAGTTTCCAGACTGCACCAGGACTAGTCACCAAACATTTCAAGGACCTGTCTCCGGATTCCACAGGGCCCAGTGTCCACACGGGACCTGGCCCACTCTCTAGACCACTCTGGGTCCATTCTCC
The DNA here is from genome assembly GCF_004010195.1 of Chiloscyllium plagiosum. NCBI lineage: Eukaryota > Metazoa > Chordata > Chondrichthyes > Orectolobiformes > Hemiscylliidae > Chiloscyllium > Chiloscyllium plagiosum. The sequence goes on along the minus strand of NC_057717.1, from coordinate 76,899,068 downwards.
AAACTGCATTGTGGCATACCTCCAGACTGCACCATGCCCAGTCAAAAGGCCCCGTTGTGTAAAGTCTGAAGATCACACTGTGCCCAGACCCCTGACTGCACCAGGCCCAGTTCCCAGACCGCGCCAGCCTGAGGCACAACTCTGCCCCAGGCCAATACTACAGGTTGCACCAGGCTATTGTCTAGACCACACCAAGCTCAGTTACCAAACAGCACCAGGCCCAGTCCCGAGACGATACTGGGCCGCGCCTGAAGAGCAAACTGCGCCCAGTGTCCTAAGTGCACCAGGCCATTTCCCAGACTGCATCACACGGAGTCTCAGAACTGCATTCAGGCTCTGTCTCCAGACCATAATGGGCCCTATCTTCAGACTGCACTCGGGTTCCAGTCTCCAGACCACACTGGGACCAGTCCACAAGCCGCACTGAGCCCACTGTTCAGACCACACCAGGCCCTGTCCTCAGACACCACCACGCCCAGATTCCATACCGATCCAAGTCCAGTCTCCATACTTCACCCAAACTCGTCTCAAGACCACACCGGGACCAGTCTCCAAACCACACTTGTCTAATTCTTCAGTCCAAACAGAGCCCATTATTCAACCAGCAACAGGTTCCACACCGGGCACATTATGCAGTCCACAACGGGCCCAGTCTCCAGTCCAGATCAGGCTCAGTCTCCAGGTCACACCAGGCCGAGTCTCCAGACTGCAAAAGCACAAGTCTCCAGACACCACCGGGGCCAGTCTCCAGACTTCATCGACCCAGTCTCCAAACTGGAATGGTCAGATTCTCCAGATTGCACCGGGCCCATTTTCCAGACGGCACGAAGTCAGAGTCCCAAACCATGCTCAGCCTCGACTTCTGTCTGCACGGTTCAGATTCTCTGGATGATACTGGTCCTAGTCTCCACATTGCAACAGGTCCAGTCTCAAAAGAGCACTGCTCAGATTCCTCGGACTGCATTGAGCCCAGACTCTATACCATGTGAGACCCAGTCTCCCGACCACAGCAGACCCCGTCTCCAGTCCACTCTGGGGCCAGTCATCAGACTGCACTGTGTCCACTCCCCAGTTTCGAGGCCGGTCAGGGTCCAGTCTTCAGACCACACCAGATCCAGTGTCATGGCCACAGCGGGTGCAATTTTCAGACCATACTGAGCTGAGACTCCAGATCACTCTGGACCCAATTAGTAGGCCACGCTGGGCTGAGTCTACCGCCTGCACTGGGCTCAGTCACCAGACTGCTGTCGGCAAGGACTCCAGATTACTCTGGACAGGTTTTTAATAGGTCAAGGTCAAGTTTCCAGAAGTAACAGACCGAGAATCCAGACTTCACTGGATCGAGTCTCCAGACTGCACTGTGCTATTCACTAGACTGCAAGCCGCCCAGTTTCCAGACTGCACCAACCTTGTCTCTTGGATGGTACTTCTTCCAGTCTCCGGACTGCACTCAGTCAAGACTCCAAATCGACTGGGCAGATTCTCAAAACCGTATCAGTTCCATTTCCAGATTGCATTGGGCCGAATCTCCAGGCCTCACTTGGCCGTGTCCCCCGAAGGCACTGTCCCCGTCTCCAGACCGCACCAGGCTGAGCCATAAGACCGCACCATGCCCAGTCTCTGGACGACACTGGGGCTGGTCTCCAGCGTGCACCCTGCCTTGTCTCCAAAGGATACAAAGCCCAGACTCCCGACCCCAGGAGGCCCAAACTCTAGACTGGACTTCGACCAGTCTCCAATCCAATCGTGAGAATCCTCCAGACGGCACCAAGCCCAGTCGACAGATCGCATTGAGCCCAGTCTCCAGATCGCATCGAGCCCAGTCTCCAGACCAACCCCAGTCTCCAAACCTCACTGGGCCCATTCTGAAGATCACACTGTGCCCACTCGCCAATTTCCACCAGGCCCAATTTCTGGACTGTGCCAGTCTGAAACTCAAGACTGCCCCATGCCAAGTTTCCAGATAACCCTTGGCCCAGGTTTCAGACCACATCAGGCACAACCCTTGGCCCAGGTTTCAGACCACATCAGGCACAGTCTCCAGACTGAACTAGACCCAGTCTCCAGACTGCTCCAGACCAGTCTGCAAGCCGGATTTTGGCAATTCTCCAGAACGCACCAGGCCCCAACTCCAGACTGCACCAGGCCCAGACTCTCGATTGCACCAGGCTAATGGCAATGCCATACCAAGCTCAGTTCCCAGACAACACCAGGACCAGTCTCGAGACCAGCCCCAGTCTCGAGACCATACAAGGCCCCGTCTGAAAACACACTACTTCTAGTGTCCTGAGTGCACCAGACCAATTCCCAGACTGCACCAGACCGAGTCTCAGAACGGCACCAGGCCCTGTCTCCCGACCCTGCTGGGTCCTGTCTCCAGACTGCACTGGGCCCAGTTTCCAGACCACTCTGGTACCAGTCTCCAGGCTGCACTTCGCCCATTCTACAGATCGCATCAAGCCCTGTCTCCGGGCATCACCAGCTTCCAAACCGAAACGAGTCCAGTCTGCAGACTGCAACCAAACTGGTAACCACATCACACTGGGCCCAGTTTCCAAACAACAAAAGGACCTGTGCCCTCTCCACATCGAGCTCTTCATGCCGTCCACAACGGGCCCAGTCTCCAGTCCACATCAGGCTCAGTCTCCAGGCCACGCTACGCCGAGTCTCCAGACCGCAAAGGCACTCGTCTCCAGACACCAATCTGGGCCAGTCTACAGACATTACTGACCCAGTCACCAAAATGGAATGATCAGATTCTCCAGAATGCACCGGGCCCAATCTCCAGTCAACACTGGCCACAGCCTCCAGACCACGTCAGGCCTAGCCTCTCCACCGCAATCTCTCCAGTCATCAAACTACACCGGGCCCAATTTACAGACTGCGCCGATCTCTGTCTTCAGAACGTACTGGATGCAGTCTCCTGACAGCACTGGACTCAGTCTCCAAAGAGCACCGGGCTGAATCTCCAGACTGCACGGACACAGTATCCAGACGGAATTGGATCTATTCTCCAGACTGCGCCAAGCCCAGTCTCCAAACCATTCTGGACCCAGTCTGCAGACCGCACTGTTCCAAGTCTCTGGACCACACTGGGCGCAGTGTCCTGTCTGCACCAAACTGCACTGGGCCGAGTCTCCAGACCACACTGGGGCCAGTCTTCAGGCCACACCGAGCCCAGTCTCCAGGCAGCATCAGGCCCAGTGTCCTGTGTGCAACGGGCTCAGTCTCCAGACAGCACCATCCCGAAATCAGACCACATCAGGCCGACACTCCGGACTGAACCAGGCCCAGTCTCCTGAACGTACTGAAACCAACTTCTGTATCACAACGGGCCCAGTATCCAGACTCCACAATGTTCAGATTCTGCCCTGAGACTCCCTTGTGGAATTCCCCTTCCTGTGCTAGCCCCAAGTGTGTGACTCTCTGACTCCATTGCACTCCAATTAATATTAGGTTAAAAAACTAAAGAAATGAGATAAATAAAGTTGTATCAGAAACTGAACAATGTAGCTTTGTATGGTCCTGCTGGAACTTTTAAACTCTGCCACCATTTTTCGGACTTTTCAAGGCTGTTTTCTTCTTCAAGGAATGGCTTTAGTTACTCAGAATTTTTTTTTGATTGATGAACGATCTGTGGTTCAGAAAGGGTATCACGGAAGAGATTCAATCGCAAATGGTTGTTTATTAAGCGATGAGACTGCACCTGGGGGGTTGCAGAATTGTTTTGAAGTGCGCGTTTTTCATTTATTATAGGAGTGAAGAGATTTATTTGATTTTCGCACGCGGTTGTGAGTGTTTGGAATTCTCTTGCCCAGAAAGAAGTGGAGGCAGAGATAATGAATATTCATACTGATTCGTCGAGTGTGGGTGAAGTGCTAAATGGGCAAATGACGCACTTCAATGGTATTTCCGTGGGATTATAGCAGACTGTATTTGCTCCTCCTCATAGGGCATCTGCCTGGCACAGGATGATGGCTCGATTATGTTTAGGTGAGTGTTACAGACAGGGGCATTCTATAGCCTACATTCTGTACTCGACAGTACCTAGAACATTCTGTAACCGATTTTCCCAGAACCATTCTCTACACGATATTCTCCAGAACGTTCTGTAAACGATTTTATCCAAAATATGCTGCACACGACAGTCCCTGGAACATTCATTTTCCGACATTCCCCAGAGCATTCTGTACCCGACATTCCCCAGAACTTTCTTTTTGCGAACGGCTAGACGTCAGTATATTGAAAAAAAGATAATATCCTGAGGGAAGAGATCACATCCCAGGAAGAAGGAGATATTTTTCCAAGGTGCCATCATGCAGTTGAAGGGGCCATTTTAACCCTACTGCGAATCCTCTTGCAAGGATGCCTGCCTTGAAGAAGTTTTCCTCCTCTCTCTACAAGAATCTCAGGGAGTCTCTCTCTCACTGCAACTCCCAGGTCATTTCCTCAGCCCTGAAGCTACCTATTGTACTCTATGCCACTCTCTCCCCACCCCCACCCTCCTCTAGTTTATCTCTCCACGCTTCAGGCTCTCTGCCTTTATTCCTAATGAAGGGCTTTTGCCCGAAACGTTGATTTTGCATGTCCTCGGATGCTGCCTGAATTGCTGTGCTCTTCCAGCACCACTGATCCAGATTCATACTGATTCGTCGAGTGTGGGTGAAGTGCTAAATGGGCAAATGACGCACTTCAATGGCATTTCCGTGTGATTATAGCAGACTGTATTTGCTCCTCCTCAAAGGGCATCTGCCTGGCACAGGATGATGGCTCGAATATGTTTAGGTGAGTGTTACAGACAGGGGCATTCTATAGCCTACATTCTGGACTCGACAGTACCTAGAACATTCTGAAACCGATTTTCCCAGAACAATTCTCTACACGATATTCTCCAGAACGTTCTGTAAACGATATTATCCAAAATATGCTGCACACGACAGTCCCTGGAACATTCATTTTCCGACATTTCCCAGAGCATTCTGTACCCGACATTCCCCAGAACTTTGTTTTTTGCGAACGGCTAGACGTCAGTATATTGAAAAAAAGATAATATCCTGAGGGAAGAGATCACATCCCAGGAAGAAGGAGATATTTTTCCAAGGTGCCATCATGCAGTTTAAGGGGTCAACATATTTTTCCTTCGTTTACATTTCGACACGACAGAGGATCAAATGCAGTTCAGATTTAAAGACAGAAATTTCCAACCTCTGTTTGTCGTCAAAGAACTGGGAGAGAATCCTTCAGGACAACTACGTTTGCACTGTCCGTATTAGGAACTGAAAAGGAATGCTTTAAAAGGATCGAGTGTGTGGGAATGTTCCAGAAACCATCTACTGTTAAGGATGCATGTATGTGTGTTTTGAGAGGGAGGGTTTCTTATGGTATACATCATATTCTTTATACGTAATTCAGAAATGACCATCTTAATTTCAGCTCTGATTTTATCCATACAGTGACACAATTGGATATCTCTTTGGGTCCTCAATCAAACTGGTCATTTTGCTTCCATGATGAAGTATAAGTTGTTTGTTTTCCTTCCTCACAGTTAACATAAGTACGATTTACGTTCAGCTTCACAAAGATTGTGGATTGTCTCCATGTGTCAGACGTTA
>NC_057717.1:76890577-76893392 GCF_004010195.1 Chiloscyllium plagiosum | reverse complement strand
TAATCTAATCTAATCTAATCTAATCTAGTTACCTGGGGGCCATGGCAGTGGCGGATCTCCTGGTCATTATCCTCGACCTGATAATGAGACACATTCCGATTGTTTATGCAGAACAGTTTTTATTCCAGGAATCTCTTCCCATGTGTAACATCCACGCCGTCCTGCTTCATGCAACCACTGACATTTCTATCTGGTTTACCGTCACTTTCACTTTTGATCGATATGTGGCCATTTGTTGCCAGAATCTGAACATGGCCATGAGAACTCTTCTATCTACATTGTTATTGGATTCAAATTCCACCGTTTACTGCGGTGGTATTCAACGCTGAGACCCTCTCGATCTCTGGATTAGCACTACAGCGATAATGCCACTATGTCATCCTCCCATTGTGTGAGTAGCAATTCTTATGACACGACTGGTGCCTTGTTTCTTGGAAGTGAGATGAAAAGTGTGAGTTGGTGGATAGTGGGAACAGGATTAGCATAAAGGACATGTGAGCCTTGATTGCATTTTGCTGACATACTCTGTTAGGTAAGGAAATTTCTGGTAAAAGAATATAGATTCAGGAAATTGTGAAGATGTGATGATTAATTGTTCGCAGATTTAAATTACAGATAAGTTGAAATCTTCTGGACAGAATTAAACTGCTGAGATAGAGAGCTGACAACTTAGATAGAGAGCCACTCCACTTTCATTCCATCGGTCACTTCTGAAACATGACCACTTTGGACTGATACTTCAACTGTTTACATATAAACAAAAAGCCGCTCAAAATCATTCTCATTTCTGTACCAAATCAGTTTGATCAGAGCCCGGCCTGATTTATTAACACTCTGAAAAAAATCAAGAACAGAGTATCCTTGAGCCAAGGGGTTTTTTAAGAAAAAAAAACGACTAGTTTTGTGTCAAAGTGTGTCAAAACGTTATTGTTTTTACCACAGCCAGTTCTCTGGAAGATTCAGAATTGTGAGTGGGAGAGTTTGCATTAGTGTTTTTCCAGTCTAACCAATATTTCAAACCTTTGATGCAGACAGAACAAATGGACATTTTTCAATCTATGTCATTCATGTCTCAGTTAATTTCACTATCCACACACGATTTTGAGCTTTCTCTGTGAACATCTTCACCTCCTTGTATCCTGTAAAATGAATTATGAAAGGAATAAGTACTGATTATAAATACAGAGCACAATTCTAGTTTCTCTCCCCCTTAAATATTTATTTCCTCTCCCCCTTAAAACTGTAACCATGCAAACCACCCTCTCTCTTAACATTACTACTCAACTGCCTCTAAGATACAACCTCCCTATGGTCCAGAAAGTACTGGAACTTTGACGCCTCTCCATTTGACCAAAAAAGAAGGTGCCTTTGTCTCCAGCCAATCGCATTATGAAGTGTGTTCCAACCCATCTGCAGCAATGCTAGTTTAGCATTTATTATCTAATTTCATAATTTCCCAAAAGGCAGTTAAGATTCAATGACATTGCTGGGTCTGGAGTCACTTCTTGGATATACCGAGTAATGACGGCAACGTCATTCCCTGAAGGACATTCGTAAACCAGATGGGTAGTTTATAACAATCTGCAATATTTTCATGGCCATGAGAACTTTTCATTCCAGATTTTTTGTTTAATTCAAACTCCACCGTTTTTCCGGACTGGGATTCCACCCTGGGACCCAGAACATTACCTGGGTCTCTGGGCTAACACTCCAGAGATAATAACACGAAGCCATGCCTCTTAATGTGGGAGTTAGACATCTCGTGACACCATTGGTGCCCTGTTTCTTGAAAGTAAGATGAAAATTGTGTGATGGAGGGTGGTGGTAACAGCATCACTACAAAGGACATGTGGGCCTTAATTGGATTTCACAGCCTCTCATCGGCAGAGACCCGTGTTCAATTCCCGCCTATTGTCTGTATGGAGTTTGCATATTCTCCCTGTGTCTGCATGGGTTTCCTCCGGGTTCTCCGCTTTCCTCCCACAGTCCAAAAATGTGCAGATTAGATGAATTGACCATGCTAAATTGCGCGTAGTGTTACGTGAAGGGATATGTGTCTGGGTGGGTTGCTCTTCGAAGGGTCGTTGTGGACTTGTTGGACCAATTTTCACACTGTAAGTAATCTAATATACTCGTTTAGATAAGAAGATTTCTGGTGAAAGGAATATTGATTCAGTAAACTGTGAGAGGGCGATGAGTAATAGGTAGCAGATTTAAACCAGAGATGAATGGAAATCTACTGTCTCGAAGCAGAGTAATCTGTCGGATTCGCAACCCAGTCTCTATGATTCTATATGCAATGTGGATGCCAGGACACTGAGTACATTTTTTAAAGATTACTTACAGTGTGGAAACAGGCCCTTTGGTCCAACAAGTCCACACCGACCCTTCGAAGAGCAACCCACCCAGACACATATCTCTTCACGTAACACTACGGGCAATTTAGAACGGTCAATTAATCTAAACTGCACATTTTTGGACTGTGGGAGGAAACCGGAGAACCCGGACGAAACCCATGCAAACACAGGGAGAATATGCAAACTCCATACAGACATTAGGCGGGAATTGAACACGGGTCTCTGCCGATGAGAGGCTGTGAAATCCAATTAAGGCCCACATGTCCTTTGTAGTGATGCTGTTACCACCACCCTCCACCACACAATTTTCATCTTACTTTCAAGAAACAGGGCACCAATGGTGTCACGAGGAGTCTAACTCCCACATTAAGAGGCATGGCTTCGTGTTATTATCTCTGGAGTGTTAGCCCAGAGACCCAGGTAATGTTCTGGGTCCCAGGGTTGAATCCCAGTCCGGA
>NC_057717.1:76887054-76888260 GCF_004010195.1 Chiloscyllium plagiosum | reverse complement strand
GGTTAACAGAGTGAGTGTGTGGACGTCAGTGTGATGGATCTCATCTTTTCTCCAGGAATACCACTCACTACCCTCTGAACAGTTACCTGTGCTGTGTCCCTCCCATTGCTGAGTTCACTGAGTCAAACTGCCTCGAGAATTACTCTTTGAACACCTAACACACTCACCCCGCACAGTCATTCCCCACTCTCAACACGAACCCCTTACTCTCACTGTAAATCTGACCCGCTCACACTAACTCTATCATTGTCATCTGGACCCCCTCAAGCTCACACTGTAACAGACATCATACCCTATCATGATAACCTGTCCATTTGACATACTTATGATTCCCTGAATCTGAATTCCTCATGTATCTTCCAAGAATTTATCATTGGCTCGCCACATTTCTCGACCGATAGGGAACATCATCTGAAAACATTACCAGTTGAAGAATAAATATTAACAGAGGGAAACATGTGCATTCCAGCAAGCATCATCAACAGATGCTACCTTCATCACCAATATCAGGGATTATGCATCCAATAATACATTATTTAATAACTCCGGGGAACACAACACTCCGGGGAAATAAATACATTCTCAATCCCCAGTGATCGTTCACTGAAGGATATGGTTTGACGAAAGGCACCTTTGTAAGTAAACGATAGACATTCAGAACAGATTATTGTGGATGCCTGGAATGTACTGTCCAGTCTAAACGTATAAAACACAATCTGTCACACACATCCTCGTTATCCAAATTTGTAATGCTAATCCACCTGAATCCCTTGCTTTTTCCCCAAATCGCCATCAGTGATGGTGGTGATTTTCTTATTGACAGTTGTTTAACATAAGAACAGAAGCACTGGGAACATGAGGAGGAAATTCAGCCTCTGCACCTCCTGCGGTTGCAGGGAAGGTGCCGGGAGTGGAGGTTGGGTTTGTGGGGTGTGGATCTGACGAGGGAGTCACGGATGGAGTGGTCTTTACGGAATGCTGATAGGGGAGGGAAGGGAAATATATCCTTGGTGGTGGGGTCCGTTTGGAGGTGGCGGAAATGACGGCGGATGATGCGCTGTACATGGAGGTTAGTGGGGTGGTAGGTGAGGACCAGTGGGGTTCTGTCCTGGTGGCAGTTGGAGGGGCAGGGCTCAAGGGCGGAGGAGCGGGAAGTGGAAGAGATGCGGTGGAGCGCATCGTCGACCACGTCGGGGGGGAAAATTG
>NC_057717.1:76884263-76886389 GCF_004010195.1 Chiloscyllium plagiosum | reverse complement strand
GATACTCTGTCCTTGATTTTTTTTCAGAGTGTTAATAAATCAGGCCGGGCTCTGATCAAACTGATTTGGTACAGAAATGAGAATGATTTTGAGCGGCTTTTTGTTTATATGTAAACAGTTGAAGTATCAGTCCAAAGTGGTCATGTTTCACAAGTGACCGATGGAATGAAAGTGGAGTGGCTCTCTATTTAAGTTGTCAGCTCTCTATCTCAGCAGTTTAGTTCTGTCCAGTAGATTTCACCTTTTCTGTAATATAAATCTGCGAACAATTAATCATCACATCTTCACAATTTCCTGAATCTATATTCTTTCACCAGAAATTTCCTTACCTAACAGAGTATGTCAGCAAAATGCAATCAAGGCTCACATGTCCTTTATGCTAATCCTGTTCCTACTATCCACCAACTCACACTTTTCATCTCACTTCCAAGAAACAGGACACCAGTCGTGTCATAAGAATTCCAACTCACACAATGGGAGGATGACATTGTGACATTATCGCTGTAGTGCTAATCCAGAGATCGAGAGGGTCTCAGCGTTGAATCCCACCGCAGTAAACGGTGGAACTTGAATCCAATAACAATGTAGATAGAAGAGTGCTCATGGCCATGAACACATTTCGGAGTGTGACAAACTAACCATCCGGTTCACTAATGTCCTTCAAGGGAGGAAATGGCTGTCCACTCTCGGTCTATCCAAGAATTGACACCAGACCCACAACAATGTTGTTGAATCTTTACTGCCCTCTAGGCAATTAGGGATGGGAAATAAATGGTGATCTCGCATTGCAATGGCTGGGTTGGAACACACTTCAAAATGCAATTGGCTGCAGATCGAAGGCACCATCTTTTTTAATTGGTCTCAATGGGGTGTGGGGGTGTGTTCAAAGCTCCAACCCCAAATGATCGCAATCCTACGATTGGAGGAATGGGGAAATAAAGACAGCAAACCTATACCAAACAAAACGATTATTTTCTCTACTGGAAGTATGTGCGAACTGCTTGCTTGAACCTTCCTTTTGTTTTCATTCTTCTGTTAATTTATTGTCTTGCAGTAACAGAAGGGAATGGAAGTGATCCCTGGAAGTCTGCAGAGACTGCCCATTGCCGGAAATCGTGAGCATGGGTCTGTTGAACAGGTCCTTTCGGTGCATGGGGAGGATGTACGTTAGAGGCAGCAGAATAAGAATGTTTGGAAAAAGAGTGGGATACATGCATACAGTTTTGAGGGGGAGAGGAAATAGATATTCCAGAGTAAATAGATTTCTGCTCTGTATTTATAATCAATTCTTATTCCTTTCATAATTATTTTTACTTGTTACTAGAAGGCGAAGATTTGCACAGAGAAATCTCAAAATCATATGCGTATAATGACGAAATTAAATGAGACATGAATGAAATGCACTGAAAAATGTCCATTTGCTCTTTCGGCAACAATGTTTTCAAACATCGATGAGATTGGAAAAGCACTGAGACCATATCTCCCACTACCAAATAAGAGTCTTCCAGTGAACTGACAGTGGCAAAAACAATAACGCTATGACACACTATTTTTCACAAAGCTAGCCCTTATTTTTCTTCTAAATGCTGTTCATTATCTGAACGATACTCTGTCCCTTTTTCAGATTGTCAATAAACCAGCTGAGAGTGATTTTGAGAGGCTTTTTGTTTATATGTAGACAGTTGAGATATCAGTTCAAAGTGGTCATATTGTAGAAATGACCCATGTAAAGAAAAAGGAGTGGTCAGGTCTCTAACTGAGCAGTTTAATTCAGCCCAGAACGTGTTTGGAAACATGTTGTGAAACTTGAAAGGGTTCAGAAAAGATTTAGAAGGATGTTGCCAGGGTTGGAGGATCTGAGCTACAGGGAGAAGCTGAGCAGGCTGGGGCTGTTTTCCCTGGACCATCGGAGGCTAAGGGGTGACCTTACAAAATTATGAGAGGCATGGATGGGATAAATAGAAAAAGTCTTTTCCCTGGGGTCGGGGAGTTCAGAACAAGAGGGCATAGATTTAGCGTAAGAGAGGAAAGATATAAAAGAGACCTGAGGGGCAACCTTTTCACGCAGACAGTTGTACGTGTATGGAATGAGCTGCCAGAGGATGTGGTGGAGGCTGGTACAATTG
>NC_057717.1:76873104-76883763 GCF_004010195.1 Chiloscyllium plagiosum | reverse complement strand
GAAGTCAGGGTAAAATAATTTCCTTTGGTAGCACAAGAGGTGTAGGAGTGTACGTCCGAGGGAAATCAAAATGGAAGGACAAAGAGGGTCTAAGATAGCTTTGACAAATTAGTTGAGGGGAATCAACAGTGATTCTACAAGTATATTAAGGGAAAAAGAGAAACTATGGAGAGAATACGGCCCCTTAAAATCAACAAGCCATCTATATGCGGAACCACAGGAGAAGAAGTAGGTTTGATTTTATATGCATTAGCATTAAGACAGTACGATGTCTCAGTGGTTGGTACTGCTGCTGCACAATGCCAGCGATCCGTGTTCGATTCCAGCCTCGGGCGTCTGTCTGTTTGGCATTTGCACATTCACCCCGTGTCAAGGTCGGTGTGCTCCGGTTTCTCCCATTGTCCAAAGATGTGCAGGTCCGGTGAATTGGTCATATAAATTTGCCCATATAGTTAGGTGTTTTAGTCAGAGGTGAATTTAGGGTAGCGGAATGAGGGTCTGGGTGGGTAACTCTTCGATTGACCTTGTTGGGCCCAATGACCTGTTTCCATACTGGAGGGGACCTAATCTAATCTCAACTAAAAACAAATTACAGGGCATAACATGTGATGTAATCTTCGGTACAAAGATACCACCTACGATATATAAATCCTTGGTGCAAATCAGAAGAAAAAAGAAAACAAAGTGTAAATGTAAGACATTACAGTCCTTCCTGTAAAGGTGGAAAAACAGAGAAACACAGTTAACAATTCAACAACACAGTCGATAAGCCTCTGGCCATGCGGGGTTCACTCTCCTGACCATGCCTCGACATCCTATACTCCGTGGCCTTATGGCCTGTTCTTTCTCGATGGTTGAGATCTTTAATGAATATATCGCGTCAGTATTTACTTTGGAGAAAGAGATGGAAGCTCGGGAAATTGGGGAAATAAATATATCTAGTGATGTTTCAAAACGAGGCCACATTACAGAAGAAAATGTGTTTCAACTCTTAAATTGTATAAGCCTAGATAAGTACCCAGGACCAGTTCAAATATGTCCTATGTTATTGAAGGAAGCAGGGGAAGAAATTGTGGGTCTCCGAGCTGAAGGTTTCAGAATATTCCTCAAAGTCCTACGTCGTGTCCCTGGATCTGAAACATAAACTCTGATACATCCTCATAGGATCTGATGATGCCAAACATGCGGAGCTTTCCCAGAAACTTCTAATTTGTCTCTGATTTACAGCATCCGCCGTTCATTCAGTTTTTATTTGTCTAATTGACAGCCACGGTTGATGTGCTGGAAGACAGCTAATGTTGTGGCATTAATTTTTAAAATGCGGCAAGGTAAAGCATATGAACTATAGACCAGAGAGTTTGATGTCATTGGTGAGTAAGTGATTGGAAGAGATTCTGAGAGACTGAATTTCGATGCTTTCAGGAAGTCAACCACTGATTTGGATATGATAATAGCTATGTGTATGGTAAATCTCTCTCAGAAACGTTTGGACATTTTTGAAGACTTGAATAGGAAGATAGATAAAGACAAAACATCTTACGTCATCTACGTGGACCTCAGTGAGGCCTAACAAAATTCGACATGGTAGATTGGTTAGTAATATTAGACCAAAGGGGATCACGCAAAGCTAGCCAATTAGAAACAAAATTTTGAGGAGATTAGGAGACAGAGGGTGTAATTCTAGATTTATTGTTCCAGCTGGAGGCTTCTGACCAGCCTCGAGGATTGGTGCTCTCTCCACTGTTGTTCGTTAACTTTAGAAATGTCTTGGATGATGCATAGTAAGATTACAAACGAATCTGAAGTTGGTGTTATACTGGACTGTGAAGAAGGTCAGTGAAGAGAACAATGAGATCTTGATCAATTAGGCCGCGGTCCGAGGAATGGCAGATGGAGATTCATGCAAATAAATGTGAGGTGTTGCAAGTTGTAAGACAACCCAGGGCATGATTTATACAGTTAATGGTCAGATCTTGGGTGTGTTGTCAAACAGGATGACTTAAGGCTGCAGTTACATACTTCCTTGAAAATGGAGTCGCAGGTAGACAGTGCGGTGAAGAAGGCGTTCGGCAATTTATCTTCATTGGTCATAGCATAGAGTACAAATGTTGGGATATCATGTTTTGGCTCCGCAAGGCAATGGTAATGGCACATTTGGAGTACAGAGTACAATTCCTATTGCCCTGCTGCAGGAAGGATGTTATAAACTCGAATGGACACAAAAACATTTAAATGACGCGATGGAGCCTGGAGGTTTTGATAGGTTGCATTGTCCAGGAGCTTTGCTTTTTCTGCGTTGGAGTCTAAGAGGTGACTTTAAAGAGGTTTATAAAATCGCAAATGGCATGGGTAAAATGAATACCTAATGTTCCTTCTACAGCGTGGACATGTTCAAAACCAGAGGGCATATGCCTAAAGTGAGAAGGGACTGATTTAGAAGGGATCTAAAAGGCAGCTCTTTCTCAAACTTTGGTGTGTGAATGTAATGAGCTGTCAAAGGAAGTGGAAAAGACAAATAAATTTAAAACATTTAATACATATTAGGATAGATATATGAACAGGGAAAAATGAGTTATTATAAATGCAGATAAATCGGATTCATCAGTTTTGGAAACCTGGTCGGCACGGACAATCTAAGTCAAAGTGTTTGGTTCTGTATAATTCTAATAATCTATGACTTTATTGCTCTTCTCTCCTGGCCCATTATCTGTTGCTCTCAACTCATTTCCATATGATAAATCCTCTTTAATTATTTTCAATGACAGAGCTGTGCAGCTTTTAAAAGAGAAGTCTGAACACTGATGCCGTGATGTAGACAATAGCAGCAGCAGAAGCAGAATTGCATTTAAACACAGTCTCCGAATTTTGTCCCGAAATAATCCCCTGTCTACCATTATCATCAAGCCTACCTGCGGTTCAGTGACAGTGTGCGTGGACATGCCAGAATTAAGCTTTGTGTACCTAAAGCTGATGACAACCGTTAAAGCTACTGTACTTGACTGTTTCTATTCCAAACAGCAGAGCTAACATTTGGAGAGAGGGTGAAATGATCCTAAGACGAACAGATCAGATCGATGTCGTCATGCCCTGCCACTACCAGTTATGGACGACTAAACAACTCTCTGTAGAAGACGGCTCCATATATTTTCCAACCTTAAACAATGGAACAGCCCTGCACAGCAGTATGAAAGACTTTGATGAAGGATCTATGCCATCCTCATCTTGAAGTGTTGAGTGGATGATCAAATTCACCCTCGTCATGATGTCTGCACAATGACAGAATCCCATCTTCAACCAAATCAGATTGATCCACGTGACATGAGGACATAGCTGACCGTAGTAGATATGACAAAGTCAGTATTAATAGTGTCAGTAAATGCGCCACTAGCTCTGCCTACCAGTTTAGTCTGAACAAGCATTAACCATAAATACTCGTACCATTCCATTTGCCTAGCCAATGTTTGAAATGAAATAAAGAAGGGTTCAACGCATTTCTCATCAAAATGTGAGAGTTTTGACTTAATAATGTATACCACTAACCTCTCCTTTTACCTCCATCATGCTAACTTGACATTGCTGACACAGTCGCAGCTTCTCATATTCAAATTCTCTGTCTTTTGGCTCAGCTAAGAACCGTCTCTGTCTCTTTATTCCCCCCCTACTATGTTTCTTTCTCTCTCCCTTTATTTACCTTCTAACTTCATTTTCCTCAAATCCAATGTGTTTTTTTTTCGAACTCCACTGCTCTTTTCTGTTTCTCTGACATACCTAACTGTTTAAATAACTTCATTACAATTTCAGGTTAAATTTGTCCTTGGTTAAACCCAAACCTAGATTCTTTGCTAATTCTAAAAGTATGGTCTTTTTCTCTCCTGCTGAATATTCTTGGCAAATTTGAGAATCATCTTTAAACCTCACAATTTCTTTCGCAGTGTATACAGCTATTTCTCTCAATTTAAATTTAACCAACCACAATTCGATGAAATTTTAAGAAAATGTCTTGGCTACGTTTTATTTAATTTCTAGAACACTAACATGCAAGTATTTAATCTACTGAGAGTTTTTGTATCCCAAATCTATTGGGATCAGTCCAAATCTAAGGCTGTATCTGTCAAAACCAGTCGAAATCACGGACGAAAGCCGCAAAATGTTACGATAAGGGGAAATCCCTCTGCTAATTTAAACCAGTCACACAGAAAAGGTTTACCTCTTGCCAAAATCTGTCAGAATTCGAGAAGCAAAGAAGCGGGTAAGTGAAG
This sequence comes from Chiloscyllium plagiosum, assembly GCF_004010195.1. Taxonomy (NCBI): domain Eukaryota; kingdom Metazoa; phylum Chordata; class Chondrichthyes; order Orectolobiformes; family Hemiscylliidae; genus Chiloscyllium; species Chiloscyllium plagiosum. The sequence continues at coordinate 76,879,504 of NC_057717.1, read as the reverse complement.
TTGAAATGCCCATCAGCCATGATTGAATAGCGGAGTGGACTCGACGGGTCGAATGGCTTTACTTCCACTTCTATGTCTTCTGGCCTTAACTACTCACTATTCAAAGTAAATATTAACAAAAGCTAATTTAAACTTTAAATCAAACAGAGCAATTCCTGACTCTTAAAGTTATCTTGTACCTCCCACTCTGCAATAATGGTACAATAAAACAAAATCCTGATTAAGATTTCCTTAAAAGAAATGTCAAAACTAGTCAGCTTTTTCAATTCTCCTTTGTAGATTTTCCTAAGTACATTTTTCTCGAAGTCGGTTTCGATGTTCTGCTGTGCAGCGTTTGGGAGATTGGTACCTTTCAGAGAACTGTTCAGCTGGCCGCCTGTTCTTATTGTTTGCTCGGCAGTTCTCCTTCTAATAATTCAAAATGTTCGTTTTATATCCCCAAAATATCGGATGGTTTCATTGACTTGATATTTTGAAAATACAAAATTTAAATTTGATTGAATGTTGGATCTTGCGGCATAATTAAATGTGATTGGCCGAAATTGTGTTCATTTTTGTTTCATGGCATCTCAGCTGCAGTTATTTGATTTTCACGTTTTAAACACTTACTTTGTTCAGGACTCTCACTCCTTGCTCGAGTTTCAATGCTCTTTAATTTACAGTACACCGCTACAACTTCATAACAGTTTCAAACAAAATTGTATAACTATAACTTTTGCAATGACTAGTACGGCATTTGCAGTTTCAAATGCCTCCTGGCATTGTGCTGTGCACCGTAGTTTGGTGTTCTTCTTCAGTAAATCCATCGGCCTGCCATCACGTTGCTGACATTTAGTAGAAATGTCACATAGAATCCTTTTAGTCACAAAAGTCGAAACAGCTCCTTTTTCGAGGATGGTTATAGAAATTCTTTGATAGCCTTCGTCTTCAGGTTTCTTCAGCCATTTTCCATGTTCGAAGATTTCTCAAAGGACTATATTTCTGCCTTTGTGATTTTTTTCTTTCGTTTTTTTATAAAGTTTGCTTTTCGCAATCGTTCCAACAGGTCTATCCACAGTACTTGTGTACATTCCAGGAAAGGTTTAAGATCACTACATCATCAAGATAAATGGCTTAATTGTTGAATCCGGCCACAATTCTGTTCACGAGTTTTTGGAATGTGACTGATGCCTTATTCATTCCAAAGTGCTTCACGTTGAATTGATATAGCCCTGTCGGGGTTACACACACAGAAACCTAGTTCGCGACCACTACTGCGACCACTAGGACTCATAACTAGGACTTAGTGGGCGGCACGGTGGCACAGTGGTTAGCACTGCTGCCTCGCAGCGCCAGAGACCCGGGTTCAATTCCCGCCTCAGGCGACTGACTGTGTGGAGTTTGCACGTTCTCCCCGTGTCTGCGTGGGTTTCCTCCGGGTGCTCCGGTTTCCTCCCACAGTCCAAAGATGTGCAGGTCAGGTGAATTGGCCATGCTAAATTGCCCGTAGTGTTAGGTAAGGGGTAAATGTAGGGGTATGGGTGGGTTACGCTTCGGCGGGTCGGTGTGGACTTGTTGGGCCGAAGGGCCTGTTTCCACACTGTAAAGTAATCTAATCTAATAACAGGACACAAACCAACAGCCACTCTCAGACAACAACTCACCAGAACGAATGACGATACCCAGCATGAGCAAAACCAATGTAGTGTACAAAATCCCATGCAAGGTCTGCACAGAACCCTACATAAGACAAACAGGAAGACAGCTAACGATCCGTATCCATGAACACCAACTAGCCACGAAACGACACGACCAGTGATCCTTAGTAGCCACACACACAGATGACAAGCAACATGAATTCGACTGGGACAACACTACCATTATAGGCCAAGCCAAACAGAGAACAGCCAGGGAATTCCTCGAGGCATGGCACGCATCCAAAGACACTATCAACAAACACATCGACCTGGACCCAATATACCGGCCACTACAGCGGACAGCTGGAACTGACAACTGGAAGCGGCAGAGACAGGCCACTATAAATGTCGGAGGAAACAGCACAGAAGCGCTTTACATGAGGCTCCCAAGCACTGAAGATGTCACCTAGACAGGGGACGAAACGTTTGCAAGACAAATTCCCACCTCGGCGAACAGAACCACAACAACGAGCACCCAAGCTGCAAATCTTCACCCAAACTTAGAAGTGTGATAGCTGACTGAACACCAACTTCTTCATTTTTCTCTTTACTTCTTCCTTCTTGCTGTAACTTATGATGATGGGATCTTGTTAATGACAGTCTGGAAAAAGATCAAGGTACGTTTCTTTTATGTCCTCAGTTTTTTGGTTTTATTTTGACTTTGAGAGCACAAGGAGCATCAGTCCTGCCGTGGATCCTTCTAGGTCGTTTCCAGGAACTGACTGCCAATCACTTCCATTGTTACTTCTGCAGTCTTAATTTGACTCTCCAACTTGATCTGAGTTAAGGGAAACGCTAAATTTCTGTCGATGTATTCCACAACTCATCCTCGTTTCAGATAATATGAGAGTGCATTTTCTTTCTTCTCTTAATATGTGAGACTCACCAAATCCCGTTTCTCTTAAAATTATAACGTCCTTCCCTTGTCCCCCTTTTCTTCCAGATCACAGTAAAACCACAGTGGTGAAGTCTTTATCAAAGCAAAAGTGGGTACTGCAGATGCTGGAAATCAGAGTCTCGATGATAGCGGTGCTGGAAAAGCACAGCAGATCAGGCAACATCCGAAGAACAGGAAAATCGACGTTTCTGGCAAAAGCCCTTCATGAGGAATGATGGCAGGCAGCCTACGGGGTGGAGAGATAAATTAGAGAGTGCTGTAGGTGGGGAGAAGGTAGCCCAAAAGTACAATAGGTGAATGAAGGTGGGGATGAAGGTGATAGCTCAGACAGGAGGGTGGAGTGGATCAGTTGGGATGAAGATTGGCAAGTAGGACAGGTCATGAGGATACTGCTGAGCTCGGAGGTTGGAACTGGGTTAACGTGGAGGGAAGGGAAATTAGGAAACTGGTGACGTCCACATTGATGCCCTGGTGTTGAAATATTGCGAGGCGGAAGATCAGGCATTTTCCATCCAGGAATCAGCTGGTGAACGATTGGTGGTGGAGGAGGCCAAGGACCAGCATGTCCTCAGCAGAGCGGGAGAGAGAGTTGAAATGTTCCGACAAGGGACAGTGGGTTGATTGGTGCAGCTGTCCCGGAGACGTTCCCTAAAGAGCTCTGGGAGAAGGTGTCCAGTCTCCCCCAATGTAGAGGAGACCGCATTGGGAGGAACGCATACAATAAAATACATTGCTGGATGTGCAGGTAAAACATTGATGGATGTGAAAGGATCCTTTGGGGCCTTGGATGGAGGTGAGGGAGGAGGTTTAGGTGCAGGTTTTGCAATTCCTGCGGTGGCAAGGGATAGTGCCAGAAACGGAGGGTGGGTTGTTGGGGGCGTTGTCATTACCAGGTAGTAACGAGGGTCGGTCTTTGCGGAAAGTGGAAATGGTGGGGAGGGAAAAATATCCCTGATGGTGTGGTCTGTGTGGAGGTGGTGTAATGTCGGTGGATGATGCGGTTTATGAGAAGGTTGCTAGGGTGAAAGATAGGGACTGGGAGATTCTGCACTTGTTAGGGTCGGAGGGGTGGGGTTTGAAGGCGGATGTGCAGGATGCTGATGAGATGCGTTGGAGGGCATCTTCAAACACGTGGGAAGGGAAATTGTGGTCTTCAAAGAAGGAGGCCGTCTGGTGTGTTCTGTGATAAAATAGGTCCTCCTGGGAGCAGATACGGTGGAGGCACAGGAATTGGGCATACGGAGTTCCGCAAGGATCTGTTTTGGGACCATTGCTGTTTGTCATTTTTATAAATGACCTGGAGGAGGGGCTAGAAGTTTGGGTGAGCAAGTTTGCGGAGGAGTGGTTGACAGTGAGGAAGGATGTGTCAGGTTGCAGCAGGATATAGATAAGCTGCAGAGCTGGGCAGAAAGGTGGCAAATGGAGCTCAATGTCGGTAAGTGTGAGGTGTTTCATTTTGGTATGAGTAACAAAAAGATGGGGTACTGGGCTAATGGTCGGATACTTGGTAGTGTGGATGAGCAGAGGGATCTTGGTGTCCATGTACACAGATCTCTGAAAGTTGCCACCCAGGTAAGTAGTGCGGTGAAGAAGGCATATGGCGTATTGGCTTTTATTGTTTGAGGAATTGAGTTCCGGAATCCTGAGGTCATGTTGCAGTTGTATAAGACTCTGGTGCGGCCGCATCTGGAGTATTGTGTGCAGTTTTGGTCGCCATACTATTGGAAGGATGTGGAGGCACTGGAACGGGTGCAGAGGAGGTTTACTAGGATGTTGCCTGCTATGGTAGGAAGATCGTATGAGGAAAGGCTGAGGCACTTGGGGCTGTTTTCATTGGAAAAAAGAAGGTGTAGGAGTGACTTGATGGATGTGTACAAGATGATTAGGGGTTTAGATAGGGTTGACCATGAGAACCTTTTTCCACGTATGGAGTCAGCTATTGCAAGGGGGAATAGCTTTAATTTAAGGGGTGGTAGGTATAAGACAGATGTTAGGGGTAGATTCTTTACTCAGCGAGTCGTGAGTTCATGGAATGCCCTGCCAGTAGCAGTGGTGGACTCTCCCTCTTTATGGGCATTTAAACGGGCATTGGATAGGCATATGGAGGATAGTGGGCTCATATAGGTTAGGTGGGCTTGGATCAGCGCAACATCGAGGGCCAAAGGGCCTGTACTGCGCTGTATGTTCCTATATTCTATGTTCTATGTTCTATGATATAGCTTTTTTGCAAGAGTCTTTGTAGAGATCGGGCACTTACTCAATACTTAGTCGCTACCGAGGCTTTGAACTCCCCTCAGCTCCTCGACGTTTTTGGAATTTCATTATTTCCTATCTGTTTCCAATTTCCTCTAATCTTACTGCCTAAGCTTTGTTTGCCAAATATTTTCTCCCATTGCCTTTCTAAATAAATGTTACGTGTCCCACCTTACGACAATGGAAACACCTGAGAACTTCCACGTCGTTTTCAACCCCTTGGGCTTCACACTTTCCCTGTCGCCAGTTATTTCCAGGGTGATGACCTTTTCCTTTTCTAGTGAAGCATGACCCCTTCTACTAATTTCTATCTGCCGCAATATGAAATTCCTGTTGGAAGCTAAATTTCACCTTTTGCTCCAATGTATATTATTCTGCCATCTTGCAGCACTTCTTACTTCTTAAACTTCCTGGTGTGACGGACCTTTATCTTTGACATGGTTAGATTGCCCTTAGAGCTTTCCAGATAAATTCTAAATGACATAAACTTCTACCAAATCTGAAGTTTGAATGGTAATTTGTATCCCTTTTGATTATACCGAACAGAGAATGCTTCAGATCCAAATTTTTCAAAATGTAAAAACGATTCGTACAATCAAGGTGCGTGGGCAGCTCTCCAGCTGCGCAGGTTAGTTAAGGGTAATTTGAATCAGGGTCACAGTTAAAACATAAAGCTCTCTCAATTTTTCTGTTCTTCCACTTCATAACCGTTAAGCTTCTTGTGTCATTTTTATTCTTTGTGCTCAAGAGTTTGTTTATTAGGATTGTTGCAAGTATTTTCAGAACAGCATAATTAATTCGGGATAGTCTGTGGGCTTTTGGATAGGATAAGTTATCCGGTATTCTATTTTCTATATTCTGTTTCATTCCGTAATTCTGTGGTGGAAACTCATCTGCAGTCAAGATGGATTTTTCACCACGATATTCTCCCCAGGTACCTCCTCTGATAGTGATGTGAACACCTCACCAACTCCACTCACAAGTTTTGTTTGGACTTTAAAAACCTACATGGTCACTGACTACTGCATTTGTTTAGCCACTTTTTCAAATGGTATAAAAATGCTTTCATATCAAATCTAGGCAATGCCTTAAAGTACATAAATAGCTTTTCATCAGGCTTTTGAAAACCAGGGGCATGCTCATCCACACTGTGTTCCTTACTCAGCCTCGCTTTTACTTCCTTTACTTCTGCTGAAGCCCTTGCTTATATTTCAAATGTTTTTAGTCTTAGTTCAGACCTGTTTTATTTCAGCTTATATCTCAAGCTGCTTTATCTGTAATTGATGTTTAGTATTTTTTCAGATGCTGATAGGCTTCCTAGCAAATTTACTTGCTGAGCTCCCGCTTATATTATCTCATATTCCTCACGTTAGCTTCCACTCCAGCTTGTCTCCTAATTCCTTCACCTTGATCTTATGTACATTTCGTTATACTTACACGTTCACTTCTTCCACCTTCAAAATATCCTTGGTGACTGAAAGAACCATTGCTATCGGAAGCTCAGTTTCCCCAACCAAGTGAGTTCCAGAAATAAAAGACACTAACACCTACCAATCCCTGTTTAAATCCCACA
>NC_057717.1:76863825-76871662 GCF_004010195.1 Chiloscyllium plagiosum | reverse complement strand
ATCTTCGTATCATCTGGAAATTTACTGACCCACCCTTCGACTCCCTCATCTAAGTCATTAATAAAAATTACAAACAGCAGAGGACCCAGAACTTATCCCTGCGGAACTCCACTTGTAACTGGGCTCCAGGCTGAATATTTACCATCTACCACCACTCTCTGCCTTCGACTGGTTAGCCAGTTTTCTATCCAATTGGCCAAATTTCCCTCTATTCCATGCCTCCTGACTTTCCGCATAAGCCTACCATGGGGAACCTTATCAAATGCCTTACTAAAATCCATGTACACTACATCCATTGCTCTTCCCTCATCCACATGCTTGGTCACCTCCTCGAAGAATTCAATAAGACTTGTAAGGCAAGACCTACCCTTCACAAATCCGTGCTGGCTGTCCCTAATCAAGCAGTGTCTTTCCAGATACTCATAAATCCTATCCCTCAGTACCCTTTTCATTATTTTGCCTACCACAGAAGTAAGACTAACAGGCCTGTAATTCCCGGGGTTATCCCTATTCCCTTTTTTGAACAGGGGCACAACATTCGCTACTCTCCAGTCCCCTGGTACCACCCCCGTTGCCAGTGAAGACGAGAAGATCATTGCCAACGGTACTGCACTTTCCTCTCTTGCTTCCCACATAATCCTAGGATATATCCCGTCAGGCCCGGGGGATTTGTCTATCCTCAAGTTGTTCAAAATGTCCAACACATCTTCCTTCCTAACAGGTATCTCTTCTAGCTTACCAGTCCATTTCACACTCTCCTCTTCTACAATACGGTCCCTCTCGTTCGTAAATACTGAAGAGAAGTACTTGTTCAAGACCTCTCCTATCTCTTCCGACTCAATACACAGTCTCCCACTACTGTCCTTGATCGGACCTACCCTCGTTCTCGTCATTCTCTGGTTTCTCACATACGCATAAAATGCCTTGGGGTTATCCTTGATCCTATCCGCCAACGATTTTTCATGCCCTCTCTTAGCTCTCCTAATCCCTTTCTTCAGGTCCTTTCTGGCTATCCTGTATCCCTCCACTGCTCTGTCTGAATCCTGTTTCCTCAACCTTATGTATGCCTCCTTCTTCCTCTTTACCAGACATTCAACCTCTCTCGTCAACCAAGGCTCCCTCACACGACCATTTCTTTCCTGCCTGATAGGTACATACATTTCATGGACACGTCGTATCTGCTCTTTGAAAAAGTTCCACATTTCCTCCACATCCTTCCCTGACAGCCTATGCTCCCAACGTATGCTCCTCAAATCCTGCCTTACAGCATCGTAATTTCCCTTCCCCCAATTATAAAATCTACCTTGTTGTGCGCACCTATCTCTCTCCATAACCAAGGTGAAAGTCACAGAATTGTGGTCACCATCACCAAAATGTTCACCCACTAACAAGCCCACCACTTGTCCCGGTTCATTACCGAGTACCAAATCCAATATGGCCTCCCCTCTGGTTGGACAATCTACATACTGCGTTAGAAAAGCTTCCTGGACACACTGCACAAACACCGCCCCATCCAATCTACTTGATCTAAAGAGCTTCCAATCAATATTTGGGAAGTTGAAGTCGCCCATGACTACGACTCTGTGGCTTCTGCACCTTTCCAAAATCTGTTTCCCAATCTGTTTCTCCACATCTCTGCTGCTATTGGGGGGCGGAGTATCGAGGTGTTGTTAGCAAAACACTATATCAAAGTACGAATTTAAAGGTGATTTCAGACACAGTTTATTGATCGAAAACTTTTTGGGGAAACGTGTTTTTTAAACTGAAACACGAGTATTAACCAAACTATTTCGCTGATAACAAAATTTATCATCCTTTATGTTTTTAATTATATCAAATTACACAGATCTAGTCATGTAATCAGAGTGTCTCACGACTGTAATTCGAGCTATCCCATAACATTTATCTAAGCGCAGTAACTGGTTAAATTGAGTTGGTGGTTTTACGTGACTTCCACTTTTGCCTGCTCCTGGAAGCTTTACCAACCATCAGGACAAAAGCAAAACATGAACAAAAGTTTTTGTAACCACCAGCACAAAATCTTAATCAACAATTTCAGCATGCTTGACAAAATTAGTCAACGATCCCAGCATGTTCGACTTCAGTCCCGCTGATGGTTAAAGGCCTTGATTAACCATGGACTGCAGAAGATTTACAGTAATTTCCAAAATGTCTCGGTGTCCCCCATCAAGGGGCACTCCACAGTTTTAATAACATGAACACTGGCCCTAGACAGATCGCTGGCAGTCAAGTCTTTACAACACGATTTAAAGGGAGCTGTGACAATGCTCCCAGCTATAGCGAGAACAATGAGTATGATTAAGGCATGCCAACAGTACGAGCCCTAAAAATCGCCTAGTAGCTACCGTAGCGACCCCGGTGTATTAAAATCAAGAAACCATTGCCCTTCCTACGGAATTGTATCTGCCTCAAGACGTGTGGGATCCGCATGTTTAGTTATATTGTCTGTAGCGTTCGCAATGAACGTGCAACAGTTGGAGCCAATATCAGCAAAGGTGACACCCTGGGCCTTTGGCAAATAGTCAAGGCCCAGATGATTCTGCAAAGTGACAGGAGTATAATTTCTGATTTCCCCCTCTACCTAGCTCACTATCACTGTTTTGAAGCTAGTTTCTCGATGAATTATATCTATGTCTCGTCTATTGTGCTCTCCCAAGCCATATTAATCCATTTCTCAAGTAGGTCTTAATGTTTAAAGTTCGATCTTCAGTAGATTTGTTTTCTTACAGCACTCAACCATGTTGTTGACCACGGAGGTAACAATCGGTTTTGCAAAGTATATTGCTATCCCAAGAAGGTCACGCATTCTTGACTTCCATATGATCTTATCAAAAGATCTATGAGATTTTGCTTATCTCCCTATGCCTATTCAAAATGTCACAATCGGTGGTATAATCCAAGTTCCTCAAGGAAAGACAAGGACACAAGCATCAAAAAGAGAAATCTATCAGTTCCGTACTCTCATCTAAACTTCCTTTTCACTGAAATGTGTGACCAATTCAATTGCCATTTCATTCTAGTGGTTCGTTCTTTCTCTATGTCCACCCATCCTTTCCCTTTTGATGGTGTGCCTCTACAGAAATATTTGTCCCCATTCATTTGACAACAGTCTCTCTCCCTCTCTCGCTCGCACACACACACACATACAATCCTTTATTTCGAATATTACAAGTTAGCCAGTTGACTAATTCACGCAAAGGATTTATCAGAAAGGCCAATTTCTAAGAAGGGCCGTTAATCTGCATTTTTCCAAGTGTCCTCTGGCCCTTATTTCCCAAACTGTGATTCTAAGATTCTTTTCAAGGGCAGGCCGTGGCTCACAAACCTCATTGAGTATTTTGAGAAGGTGACCATTCATGTAGATGAGGGTAGGGCAGTTGACGTGGTATACATGGATTTCAGTAAAAACTTTGATAAGATTCAATATGGTAGACTGTTTAAGAAAATGCAGAGGCAAGGAATTGAAGGTGATTTAGCAGTGTGGATTAGAAACTGGCTTTCTGAAAGAAGGCAGAGAGTGGTGGTTGATGGAAAATATTCAGCCTGGAGTCCGGTTACCAGTGGTGTGCCACAAGCATCTGTTTTGGCACCACTGCTGTTTGTCATTATTGTAAATGACTTAGACGCAGGCATAGGTGGATGGATTGGTAAATTTCCAGATGATACTAAAGTCTGTGGAGTAGTGGACAGCGAGGAAGAATGTTCCAGGTTGCGGGGGACTTGGATAAACTGCAGAATTGGGCTGAGAGGTCGCAAATGAAGTTCAATGCAGCTAAATGTGAGGTGATTCACTTTGGGAAGAATAACAAGAAGGCAGAGTACTGGGTCAGTGGAAAGATTCTTGGTATTGTGAATATACAGAGGGATCTGGGAGTCCATGTACATTGATCCCTTTTAGTTGCTCCCAGCTGGATAGTGCTATTAAGAAGGCATACGGTGTGTTAGGCTTCATTCGTAGAGGGATTGAATTCCAGAGCCGAAATATAATGCTGCAACTATACAAAACGCTGGTGCGGCCATCCTTGGAATATTGTGTACAGTTCTGGTCCCCATATTTCGGGAAGGAAGTGGAAACATTGGAAAATGTACAGAGGAGATTTTACCAGGATGTTGACTGGTCAAGAAGGAAGGTCTTATCAGAAAAGGCTGAGAGACTTGAACCTGTTCTCATTGGCAAGAGGAAGGCTAAGAGGGGATTTGATGGAGACATAAAAAATGAGCAGAGGATAAGATAGGGTAGGCAGTGAAAGTCCTTTTCACAGGATGATGACATCAGAGTGCACGGGGGGCATAACAACAAATTAAGGGATGTAAGAGGCAGGTTCTTTACGCAGAGAGTGGTAAGGGCGTGGAATGCCCTATCTGCTAATGCAGAGTCAAGATGATAATGGTGCTGGAAAAACACAGCAGGTTAGGCAGCATCCTAGGAGTAGGAAAATCGACGTTTCTGGCAAAAGCCCACTAATCTCTACTCTGGTTTCCAGCACCTGCAGTCCTTGTTTTTTTTTTTACCTACCAGCTATTGTATTCAACTGAGCCACATTACGAAGATTTAAACAATCCTTAGCTGAGCACATGGATGATTTTTTGATAGTGCAGGGGGACGAGCTCAGAAACGTTCACAAGTCGGCGCAACATCGAGGGCCGAAGGGCCTGTTTTGCGCTGTATTGTACTATGTTTCATGTTCTATGTTGACCTCTTTGTGGATTCTGAGGATTAACCTATAAGGCCAGCTATTGATGCACCAAATTGGACTGGACAGTTGGGTGGAAAAGTGGCAGATGGATTTCAATGCAGACAAATGTGAGGCGATGCAATTAGGCAAGACAAATTCCACAGCGAATTATACAATGAACGGAAGAGCCTTGGGAAAAGTTGATGGGCAGAGAGATCAGGGAGTACAGGTCCATTGTACACTGAAGATTGCTGCACAGGTGGAAAGAGTGGTCAAGAAGGCATATAGTATTCTTGCCTTCATTGGACGGAGCAATGATAATAAGAGATGGCAAAGCATGTTAATATTCTCCAAGACATTGGTTCGGCCGCATTTAGAATATTGAGCATAGATATGGTCGCCGCATTACCAAAAAGATGTGGACGCTTTTGAGATGGTGCAGAGAAGTTTTACGAGGAGGTTGTCTGGTGTGGAAGGTGTTAGCTATGAAGAGTAGTTTAGGTTTATTTTCATTTGAAAAAAGGAGATTGAGGGGAGACCTGATTGAGTTTTATAAAATCATAAAGGATATAGACAGGTTGGATAGGGACAAGCTTTTTCCCAAGGTGAATTATCCAATAACGAGAGGTCACACTTTCAATTTGGAAAGTTTGAAGGGGAGACACGCGCCAAGTACTACACATCAAGGGTGATGGTCGTTTGGCACCTGTTGCCAGCAGATGTGGTGGACGCAGGCACGGTAGATTCTTTTAAGATGCGTCTGGATAAGTGCATGAATAGGTGGGGAGTAGAGGGATACAGATGCTTAGGAATTGAGCAACAAGTTTAGACAGTACATTTGGATCGGCTCAGCGGTGGAAACCGAAGGGCCTGTTCCTGGGCTGTAAATTTTCTTTGTTTTTTGTTTAAAACAAGCCCAGTATTCTTGGTTCTATCTCCCTTTTGTCCGAAGGGACAACTTCGTTTTTGATACAGGACTTAGCATTCATCCCATCCCCCGTTTTCCATTCATTTAATGATTGAAGGTATGTCTGTCATGTACTGCTCAATGAGAGTCTGCGGGGGTGTGCGTTTACCTTCCTGTCCGGCCGTAAAAAAATGAAATGTTTATACACTCGAACTCCACCGATTTCTCAACTGTGTTTGAACCACTGGCGGCATTGTAGTTGTGTTTTCCTTCACGTCACATCCCCGTCGTGGCCGTTCATATTGGAGTCCAGCAATGGAAAGTCACCAATTCCCCGTATCCCGCATTAATTTATCTGGCAGTCTCACAGCAACAACACTGACATCCGAATATCATACCCCAGGTATTTTGTTCCAAGTCTCCATTCCAAATTTAGAGTCCGGCGTTTTGGATGGGGTCAAGCCCTTTTAACAGCGTCACAGACTGCGTGCTGCAGACAAATACCCCCTTGTCCGATTGTTCTTAACTCAGAAGAAAAAGGACGGATATTTTCACATCATTTCGAAACAGCTCATCAATTACTGCACTATAGCACCAATTCGTTGTGGGCAATTACTGTAGTCTAAATTCCCACATTTATTTGGTGTTGTTCTCTGAAGCTGAGGCAATGGCCATTTATCTGATCCAGTGGACAGCACTCTGCTCGCAAAGCCAATTTAGGAGGTAAAAACAATGACTGCAGATGCTGGAAACCAGATTCTGGATCAGTGGTGCTGGAAGAGCACAGCAGTTCAGGCAGCATCCGAGGACAGGCAAAATCGACGTTTCGGGCAAATGCCCTTCATCAGGAATCAGGAATCGCAAAGCCAATTTGTTGTTTGAAAACTAATACCAAAAACACTAATTTAGCAGGGATTTCAGATGCAGTTTATTGAACAAAAGCTTTCGGAATTCGCAATGTGTCTCCTAACCAAAAAAGCGGATCTTGACCAAGCTTTCTTGTCGATTAAACATTCAACGCATTTGAAAACTTTGAATTTGAGGAAAGTATGCAGTTTCGATCACCTGAACAGAATGCCCATGAATGACATCCGAGCTTTCCCTTGATTATCATCCGAGAACAATAACCAGTTAATTCCGGAATGGCTTTCCTTTACCACAAATTTCGCCTTCTCCTGCAAACTTTATCAAACAACAGCAGAAAGTTTTACTGAACTCTCCCTACATGCTTTGCAGATACATTCAACGATCCCAGCATATTCCCATTCAGAGCAATGGGCACCGTCTTAGGGTGGTGTGAACTAAAGCATGGCCTTGTGAGGAGCATGTCATGTCTCATATTGCTTTCTGAGTTCTTTAAGGAGATGGCGAGACAGGTCGATGAAGGTCGAGGAGTACATATGTTGTATATGGTCTTCAGCAAGGCTTTTCATAAGGTCCTCCATGCTAGGCTTATTCATAAAGTCAAGAGGTATGGGAAACAGGGAGGCTTGGCTGTCTAAATTCAGAATTGGTTGGCTGACAGAAGTCAGAGAGTGGCTGTAGATGGAATGCATTCTGTTCGGTGGTCAGTCGTGAAAGGTGTCCCACAAGGCTTCTGCTCTTTGTAGCTTTATAAATTACTTGGATGAGGAGGTTAAGGGGTGGGTTCGTAAATTTGCCGATGACACAATGGTTGTACTTGCCGCTAGTATCGAGAGCGATTGCAGGTTGCAGTGCGACATAGACAGGATGCAGATCTTGGCTGAGAAATGGTTGATGGATTGCAAACTGGATAAATGCGAAGTGACGCATTTTGGGACGTCGACCTTGAATGATGAATATAGGATTAAAGACAGGATTCTTGGAAGTTTGTAGGAACAGTGGAATCTTGGTGTTTAAGCTTGGAAAGAATTCTGAGGGATAGGATTTGTGACTATTTGGAAAAGCATAGATGATTAAAGGCAGTCAGCATGGCTTTGTGAGGGGAAGAACATGCCTCAATCGTATTGACTTCTTAGAGGAGGTGTCAGGACAGGTCAACGATGGTAGACCAGTGGATGTGGCGTATATGGACTTCAGCAAGGCATTTGATAAGTTTCCCCATGGTAGGCTCATTCCTAAAGTCAGGAAGTATGGGATACAGGGAGATTTGGCTATCTAGATTCAGAGCTGAAAATGTGTTGCTGGAAAAGCGCAGCAGGTCTGGCAGCATCCAGGGAACAGGAGAATCGACGTTTCGGGCATAAGCCCT
>NC_057717.1:76850041-76863194 GCF_004010195.1 Chiloscyllium plagiosum | reverse complement strand
GGGGGGGGGGGGAAATCATATCTAGATTCAGAATTGTCTGGCTGACAGAAGGCGGAGAGGGGTTTTGAATGGAAAGTATTCTGCCTGGAGGTCAGTGTTGAGTGGGATCCCGCAGGGCTCTGTTCATGGGCCTCTGCTGTTTGTTGTTTTTATAAATAACTTGGATGAGGAGGTTGATGGGAGGTTAGTAAGTTTGCAGATGACACAAAGGTTGGAGTTGTTGTCAATAGTATAGAGGGCTACTGCAGGCTGCAGCGCGACCTGGACAGGATGCAGACCTGGGCTGAGAAATGGCAGATGGAGTTCAACCTGGATGCTTACGAGGTGAAGTATTTTGTAAGGCCGAACTCGAATGCTGAATCAAGGGTTAAAGACATGAGTCTTGGCAGTGTGGAGGAACAGAGGGACTTCGGTGTGCAAGTACATAGATCCTTCAAAGTTGCCTCCCAAGCGGATAGGGTTGTTATAAAAGCATATGGTGCTTTGGCTTTCATTAACGGGAGATCGAGTTTCAGAACCGCGGGGTTTTGCTGCAGCTCTGCAAGTCTCTGGTGAGACAACACTTGGAATATTGTGTCCAGTTCTGGTCGCTCTACTAGAAGAAAGATACAGAGGCTTTGGATAAGGTGAAAAAAGCTTTACCCAGATGCTACCTGAACTGGAGGGCTTGCCTTATGAAAGAAGTTGGAATAAGCTCGGACTTTTCTCTCTGGAGAGAAGGAGGAAGAGAGGAGCCCTGATCGAGATGTATAAAATAATGAGTGGAATAGATACAGTCAAGAGCCAGAGACTTCTCTCCAGGGCAGGATTGACTGGTACGAGGACTCATAGTTTGAAGATATTAGAGGGAAGGTATAAGGGAGACGTCAGAGGTTTGTTCTTTACGCTAAGAGTTTGAATTCATGGAATGCGTTGCCAGCTGTGGTGGTGGAAACAGAGTCTTTGGGAGATTTAAGCGACTGTGAGACATGCACGTGGATAGCAGTGAGTTGAAGGATGCGTAGGTTAGGTTACTATATTTTACATTAGGATGAAATCTTAGCACAACATCGTGGGCCAAAGGGCCTGTTCTGTGCTGTACTTTTCTATGTTCTATGTTCTATGTGCAGATCGCTCAAAGTTGCCACCCAAGTGGATAGGATTGTGAAGAAAGCCTTTGGTGCTTTGGCTTTCATTGACAGGGAGACCGAGTTCAAAAGCCGCGATATTTTGCTTCAGTTCTACGAGACCACACTTGCAGTTTTGTGTCCAAACCTGGTCGCCCTATTATAGGAATTATATGGAGGGGGCGGCTTACCTTATGAAGAGAGGTTGACTAATCTCGAATGTTCTCTCTGGAGAGAAGGAGGAAGAGAGACCTGATCGAGGTATCCAAGGTAATGAGAGGTTTGCATAGAGTCATAGAGACCTTTTCCCAGGGCAGGATTGACTGGCACGAGGTGTCATCGTTTTAGAATATTACCAGGAAGCTATGGAGGAGACGTCAGAGTTAAGATCTTTCAGCAGTGAGTTGTGAATGCTTGGAATGGATTGCCAGTGGTGGTGGCAGAAGCAGAGTCATTAGAGACATTTAAGCGTCTGCTGGACATGCATATGCACATCAGTGAATTGAGGAGTGCGTAGGTCATGTTACTATATTTTAGGTTAGGAATAATCTCGGCAAAACATCGTAGGCCGACGGATCTGTTTTGTGCTGTACTTATCTATGTTCTATGTTCTGTTTATGAATGAGATTAAGCTTATGTCAGTTTGAAAGAAGTCAATGATAATGTAGAATATTCTATCAAAGAAGACTGAGGAGGTAAATTCACTGAATATATTTCAAAAAATCGTCAAGGATTTTAATGAATTCAAGGAAAATGGGGAGCAAGTGCAAATATAACAGTGAGAAGGAGGTATGAAAAATTTGAAGAGTGGATAGCTTCTAAGGGATTATGTTTCTTTCTTGCATTAAAGTTGATTTGCCTCAAGTCTTCACTCCTGTCTTGTGGAAGCTCAACATAACCGTCAGCTCACCAGCACTTTGGGAATCCATTCCTTAGCTCTTACAATATTATCAATGGGAAATCAATTCCTTGACAACATAGAAACTACAAAAATACAACACAGTAACGTGCTTCTCTGTCCACGACATTATGCCGAACAAGGTCCGAAATTAAAATATTTTCTTCTGTCTGCATTGCTATATATCCCTCAATTTCTGAATTTCATGAGGTCGTGTAAAGGTACCTGCAACGCACCTAACATATCTGCATGCAACATCACCCCAGTAGTCTGATCCTGAGTCCGAATCTTCTCTGCGTAAAATATGCAAATGCCCTCTGCTTTCAAAATTCCTCCGCCCATCATACGTGCATTCACCCTAATATTATATATTTGAATTTCTATAAAAAAAAAACTCCCTGACTGCCAATGCTTCATGCACAGACCATAAGCTTTCAGACTTCGACCAAGTCTCCCCTGAATGTCGGCTGCTGCAGAGACAACAAATCGAAGTTTTCGAGCCTCTCCTATTTTTCATACCTTCCAATCTAACCAGCATCCCCCTAAAACTCTTACATGCACTCTACAAAGTCTCCACATCTTTCTTGTAACGTGGTCACAGAAGCACCAAACATTGGCCAGACTCCGGAATAGAAATTCCTTGTTTTTCTGGTTTGCATTGAATATTCATTGGCTCTGTCGCCATGTTTCTCTGATTCAAACACCCTTACTCGTCGAAACATCTTCTCAACATCTCTCCCATCATATCTGCTCAGAACATTGTATGTTTCAATCAGCTGACCCTGATTTCAGTAAACTTTGGTAAATAAGCACAAACTGTCAGATGTCATTAAAAAGAGATCACCTTCAAAATATGAACTATCCAAGTGAATGCATACCTAAGCGTTTTCAAAGTTAGGATATCCTTTCGTGAAAACAGCGACTATAAGTGTACAATGTACCCCAGCACTACTTTACCAACCACAAATAGATTTGAAACAGGATCTTCCTAATTTTGATCTCCGACATCTAAGCAATATCTCTAATGGATCGGTAAATCCTGCGATTGGTGGTAGTGGTTGGGTGTGCATAAGAGTTTGGTACCGATGCTGCAGATTTCGCCCCAATCATTCAAGCATTTAATTACAAAGTTAAGTATTTTTGGCGTTACACTTGGAAGTGTTGCCAAAGATGTTGAATGTTCATTGCTGGCGCTACTGTTATTTTGATTTATGCTATGCACCGGATTCTGAACATAGTGAGGAACTGAAATAAACATGCAATACAAGAAGTGTTAATGCACAATATAAATGACAATAACAGGCTTATGAATAAAAGCTACTGACTGGTAAAATGGACAGACTTCTGAAATGACAATGTAATGGAAAATCATGAAAACTGTGCGCAGAATCCAGATCATTCCAACCAAATATATCCTCAAACACCAACGGCCCGATCGCGATTCAATGGCTGCAAGACTGGAGTACTCATTTCCCACAGAACCTACTTGGAGTGGAAGCAAACCATCCTCGACCCTGAGGAACGACCTCAAAAATCGTTGATATTACTGTGGCAACTGGAATCTTACGCGGTATGCTCTAACAGAACTATGTATGCTCAAACGTTACAACATTTTTTTCCGAAGAATTATTGCAGGTACGCCAAGAGAACTATCTTGTCAACATTACAACGTAGCCCACAACAAATTGATGGAGTGAAATGAGATTGGTGCCAACATCCGTTGTACAGCGATTTCACTGGAGCTAAGGTATAAGGAAGACATTTTGTGCTTTCAATTTAGAGAGATGGACTTCAATTTTTCAACATTAATATTGTATCAAGAGCGATAGAGTTGACCTGGATGACAAAGCATAGAGTTTCGTTCGCAACGTTACCAGAAGGTTCAAGAAGAATTTGAATGACAAGGCTCACTGTTATAGTTGACTGTCATGAGTTGGAGATGACGATGTTGGACTGGGGTGTAGAAAGGTAAACATTTCACAGCTTATAGTTCAACATGTTTATTTGGAAGCACTAGCTTTTGGAGCACTGCTCCTTCATCAGGTGATTGTAAGGCGCAAAATTTACAACAGAAGTTTACAGTGTGATATAACTGAAATTATATGTTGAAAAACAACTGAATGGTTTGTTAATTATCTTATCTTTTCGAATGACCATTTTGGTTTCAGTTCTTTCATATGTAAATTGTAAAACATTTTTTTTAAATTTACATTCCCAAGTGAACTTTTCAGTTGGTAACATGTCGGTCAGATAAGGTATTAAAGGTGTTAGCTCCCTGTGACTTCTGTCTGTGCCACAATGGTCACACTTATTCTTATCTAAAAAACGGATTTATAGAATCTGCCACGAATTCATTCAGTTTTTGAGCAAAGTAAAATGCAATTCTACAAGTGCAAATGCACCCCACAAACTTATATGTGTATGTGTGCATGTGAGTGTGAGTTTTTGGGAGGGGGAAGGTGTCGGGGGGCGTTATGACTGTCTCTGAGAGGTTGTGTGAATATGTGTGAGTCTGACTGTAAAGGGGTTTAATTCTGTGACAGGGTGTGTGTGGAAGTGTACGCGCAATTGCATGACGTAGGGTCTGATTGGGTGTTCGTGTATGTGTGTGACCCCATTGCACTGTACACACACACAAGCAGACACACTTAGACCCTCACTCATACACTCACAGAGACTCCCGCACGGATCCTCTCACAAACTTAGACCCCTTTAAATTCACACTCACACACAAACACACACTCTCACTGACACTCATGATCCATCCACCCCCATGGCCTCAACACATACGCACTCCCACATGCTCACAGGCATGTATATGTTTGTGGGGTGAATTTGTACTTGAAGAATTACATTTAACTTTCCTCAAAAACATAATTAATCCACGTAAGATGTTGCAAATCCATCTTTTTCAAATTAGAATCAGTCTGACCATTTTGACACAGATAGCCTTACAGGGAGCTAATACCTTGAATACCTATCTGGACCGTCATGACACCAATTGTTAAAGTTCACTTGAGAATGTAACTTAAACAAAAGTTTTGAGATTTATATATAAAAGAACTGAAACCAACATGGTCATTCTAAAACATGAGATACTTAACAAACAATTGCAGGTCATTTTCAAGATATAATTTCAGATGCATCACACTGTAAACTTTTGCTATCAATTCGGTGTCTTACATTCTTGTTCTCCACAATCACTGATGAAGGAGCACCGCTAGAAGAGCTAGTGCTTCCAATTACACCTGTTGTTCTATAACCTGGTGTTGTGTGATTTGTAAATAGTGACTGTGACATTCAAAAATAAAAATGCAGAAATTCCACAGCAAAAGTAGTGAAGGAAATAACGAGAAGAATATCTGAAAATGCTGGTGCATCTCAGCAGTTCTGGCAGCATCTTCGGGAAGAAAGCAGAGTTAACATTTGGAGCTTGGTGACTCTTCACCCTATCAGCTTAATCTGTTGAATTGAATCAATAAATGAATGTTGATACTTACTGCATACCCCAATTACAACCAAAATCGGAAAGTACAAGTACTGTAAAATGTGAAATGCACAGAGAATAGAATCAGACAATGTTAACCATAAATGATTTCCAGAGACCATGTCAACAAATATGTAAATCTCTCTGCAGTTTTGTCAAAAGTCCAATTATTTGTAGTCAGATCCTAAAGCGTTGCTGTAATACTCTGGGAGATGTCCTTGATTTGTGATCTTATTTTGCAGCGGTATTATCTCCTGAGCTCAGACTACTGTCCTTCCTCTCCCTCTTTCCTAAAACTGTTGTGCCGGTGATAATGTTTCAGTTGTCCCAATGGGATAAGACAAGAATGCCTTCATAGTCCATAGGAGACAGTTCTTCGGATACAGTTGGACCACGATGACATCCATGCTCTGTTCACCCTTTCCAGACTATCCAACACATTTAAATGCATTGTTTTAATAGAATACTCTCTTCCATATTTGCACAAGAGCAAACCTGCCAAGTTTAATTACATTAAGTCAACGTAGTCGAATTGGCCACAGAATGTGCCTTTCATTCAATCGTGTCTACATCAGCATTTCGACACTATTCCCCCTTTCAAGCACTTGAAAGTGATGACGTTTCAAGTGCTAACCCATATATCAATTCTTTTCGAAGCTGAAAGGACACATACTGTGAATTGCACTGTGAGTTGCTGTGCCGTTTCACAAATACCATCAACACGTCTCCGGCACTTCCTTTTTTCGACAATTCTTGACCATCCCTGGAGAAACCTCAAAAATGCCAACAGCTCCATTTCCCGTCTGCAGTTTGGACAATACAATCAGAACGATGTGTTTTACCTCCCAGATCACAATCAGAAGTTGAAGCCTGAGGACACATTGCAAAAAGTCATGCAATACTGATCTGAGCAACGGAACAGCTTTTGCAGGCCTGTGAGGAGCAGTGGAATAGCCCATATTCAGGAATTCAATGCAACCCGGGACGAATATGACAAAGTCGTCACGGACGTCATTAGCAAGAATGTACAGGACAGATTGTGAAATACGTGAAACCGTACATTCCCTAACGGGAGGTCACGTATGAATCGAGAAATACATTGCTGTCTGAAGATAGGGTGTGCGGGGTTCAATTCAGAAGAACCAGAGCTGTCCAAGAAATCCAGACACAACCTCAGGAAAGCCATAACGGACGTCAAGAGACAATACTGGACTTATGTAAGAGACCTAAACTCACCATATAGACGCCCGCCGTCTGTGACATGACCGACTTGACACAACAGCCTACAGAGTGACGCAGGAAAGAATATTGTATAAAATATCGCACTGTCTGATAAGTGAATGCATTTGATCATCCGGTCCATCCGATCTTCAGCGAAATGGTGCCACTATTTTTACAGTTTCAGATAAATCTCTTCCCTCTGTGTCCACTGCAGATGCCAATTTAACCTTCATTACAGTGAGCCAAGGAAATCCAGTCAGATGGACTTACTGGTCATATGCGGACCAGCTAACGTTGGTATTCGATGACCTCTAAAGTTCTCCTTACTTCAGTCTGAATTCCCCACTAAGTTTAAGAAGGCCACCATCATCCTGACACATTAGAAATCACAAACAATCTGCTGCAATATCTACCGCCCTGTGACTCTGTGATGAAAGCATTTCACGTTCCATGAAAGAACTGCATTGAGGTATCGGAAAATGAGTTAACTGCGGTGAAATTCATCTGTGTTTATGTACATAACACTGAGCGGATTTAAGTTAGTTATTCAGACTGAGTACTGTGGTTAAGGCGGGAAGGGGATGGCTGAGAGGACGATTCTGAACAAGGATCATTACTCAAGAAATTTCCCCCCAAAGGTACCTGTCAGTGTGGAAGGCGGACATTCTCCCCGTGTCTGCGTGGGTTTTCTCTGGTTTCCTCCCACAGTCCAAAAATGTGCAGATTAGGTGAATTAGGTGTTAGGTGAAGTGTTACAAGTACGGGAATGGGTCTGGCTGGGTTGCTCTTCGGAGGGTCGGTGTGGACTAGTTGCCCCGAAGGGCCTGTTTCCGCACTGTAAGTAACATAATCTTTATGGGTCGTGGCAACAAATGATCAAGTCCACAGATGTGAAAGACTGTGTTCAGTTATTCAGTTCCTTTCTGTCGTTCTCTTTCCGTTTTGCTTTGATCCTTTCTTTTCTCTTATTTGGTCTGGGCCAAATCACTCAAAACATTCTTAAGCAGGCAGCCCAGACCCTAAATATGCAATAGGTTTCGGTCCGTGTACAGTGAAAATTACCAGAGTAAGTTAGCGAGACCGACAACCAGGTTCAAAACAGACAAAGATTTATTCGCAAAATTAGACAATGAAACACAAATGATTGAACAAAAAAACAAATCCCGACAGAGCTCAGCCTATCCAAGCTCGACATAATTAGGCTGTTCTAAATACACACAACAGTCACAATAAACAATCCTCTTAGAAACCAAAATAAATGAATGGAAAAGATGCTTCCAGGTTGAAATCATGAGGGCAGAAAAGAGTGAGGCTTTTTCCACAGAGCTCACTGTTGAACTCCAAACTAGTTCTGGACTAAATTAACAGGCTCAGGAAGAGTGCTGACAACTTCCCTTTCATTTTACAGGTCACTACTCAAACATACCCATTTTGGCCTGAAGTCTCATCTGTTTACATATAATCAAAAAGGCCTCTCAATACCCTATAATCTCTACACAAAACCAGACTACTCGGCTATTACACCACTGCGGAAACGAAGGACATGTTATCCTTGAGAAAAAAGATGAACCTTTAAAAAAAAGGAAACCAGCTTTGAAAAATCTCCCCCTTCAAAACAAAATGAATCATCAATATGAAAAGGTGGCTTCAGTTTGAAAACCTTTCAAAGACCTGGTTAGTAATCCAAACACACATATACACTACATTAACTGTAAATATACAAACATATATAACCACATGAAATTTCATCTACACCCACCACCAAAAGCCCTCGCATCAACTTCGAGTCTCGATAATGTATCGGCAATCACGTTTTCGCGAGCTGTCATACGCACAATTATCAAACTGAATCGCTGCAACATCAACCTCCACTAAACAGACTGAAATTTATGTCCTTATATTTTTTTTCACAAATATCAAAGGGTTTTGATCAGTGTATACGATTGTTTCAGATGCATTGCTGTTAATGAAAACAGTGAAATGTCGCAATGCCAACACCAAGGTTAAAATATCTTCCTCCAATGTTGAATATTGATGGAAGTTCAACTTCCTTGAAAAATACTCAAGGGGTCTTTCTGTTCACTCGTTATTCTACAGTCAGGAGCACAGCACTAATACCCACATCACTGGCATCGATCACCACCTTGAACGGCTTCATGTAATCCGGTGTGGCTAGTTTTGGGGCAGTGGTTAACACAGTTTTTAAGGCCGTAAAGTGTCTTTTGACAGTCCACTGTCCACTGAAAATTGTAGCTTTTTTTAACAATTTAGTGAGTGCAGCAATCACACTACGAACGTCTGGCACAAGCATTCAGTAAAATCAACTCAGTACCAAGAACTGTCAGTATTGCTTTGTTTTGGTCGACTATGTGGGAAATTCCTCCAAGAGACCCAAATCTGTTTTGGATCGGGCCAGACCATTCAAAGCAAAATCTTAAGCAAGCTGCCCCGAATCCAAACTTTCGGCAAGTGTACAGTGTTAGTTACCCGGAATAGGTTAGCGAAGTTAACTAACAGCTTCAGAACAGAAACATATGTATTCACAAAAGTACACAATACAACACAAAGAACAGAATAAAGAACTCATACATAACTCAGTCTAGCAAAACTGGAATTAATAATGCGTTTCCGAATGCACCCAGCATTCCCAATAAGCAAACCCCCTTAGAAAATGTAAATGAATGGATCAGTAGCTGATAGGTTGAATTTTGAATGGCAGAAAAGAGAGAGAAGTTGCTTACACGCAGCTCACTGTTAAACTCACAATTAATTCGAGAGTGAATGAAATGGTTCACCCAGAGAGGTGACCAGATTAGAGTGGTGCTGGTAAAGCACATCGCATTTCGGGAAGGAGCCCTTCATCAGCCCTTCATTCTTGTGCAAATCGTCGATTTCCCTGCTTCCTCGGATGCTGTCTGACCTGCTGTGCTCTTTCACTGCCACCCTAACCTTGACTCTAGTCTTCAGCATCTGCAGTCCTTACTTTCGCCTGGAGAGCTGACCACTCCCCTTTCATTATACAGGTCACTTCGAAACATGACTGTTTCGACCTTAATTCTCATCTGTTTACATATAAACAAAAATACTTCTCAATACCCTTTAATATTTGCAGCAAACCAAATTAATTGGCACTGAAAGCTGTTCTTAAATCCCTGGAAAAAAAAACAATGACAGAATATCCTTGAGAAAAGGAACAGTTTTTCGGGAAAAAAAACCCAGCTTTGCGGGTTGTTTGGCTGCACCCACACCGCAGCAAGAACGTAGCGGTGGGCACGGCTTCTCTTGGATTTTGGTACCTTTGGTAGCAGCAGCAGACTTGTTCTTCTGTCGTTTGCGACAGATGGTGGCGCCAGCAAAGCAATATCTGCAGTCGCAGCTGGACATGAGGGCTTGCGTGGCAGGGGAGTGAATCGCACCTGGTCGTGGTGCGAGTGTAGGTTCAGTGGTGTCAGTGAATTATTCCGAGCGGCGAAGGGATGGCACCTGCTGTGGGGTAACTCATATGTTTTTAGTTCTCGTGCACGTTGCAACGAAGTTTTGCAAGTTATCCCTTGAAACAAGTTACTGATATGGACTATATCAGAATGACTTTTATTTGGAGCTTTTTACATTTTTACTTTTCTATTTTATTACCATGGAATATAATTTTGAAATATTTGTTTCTTTACTTCTGTTACGATGCGCGTTTCCTAACAATTTGATCTTAAATGACTGTAATGAGTCACCTCTATAGTTAATATGGTGCTGTATTGCGATGACTGCAATATTATCACTGGACACATTTGAGTATGTGAGACGCTAAAGTTAAATCAATTCAGTTCTGTTACATTTGAACTTGCAGCTTGTTTAAAGAAAACACACCATTGTAAAATAGCGTACATGACTTTTAGATTTACAAACACGGAATGTCGCATGTTTCTGCTTATATCATAACGGGAAAGATATTGGGGATCCACTGGATTCCAAAGACGCAGTGATTTGTCGTGAAAATTTATGTTTGGTACCTTGAATGATCATGTGACACGACATTTTAAATCTAGTTTCCGACCAAAGACGATGCCGAAATTGTTGAGTTCCTCCAACAGTTTCTGTTTATAAATAAATACAAATGATATAGCCTAGATTGCCTCTCTCTGTCCTTCTTTTTTCCAGCTATAATATTCATCATCAGTGATACTTGCAATATGTCGAACGTCTCTGAGAATCTCTTGTTTTCTTTATGCGCAATCATCAGAACGCTACAGTCGAAAAAAATTGCACAGCTCTCGGTTCTGCAGCACCTGTTGAAAAACTGACATGTCAATCCTCAAACAATATGGATTGTTCTGTCATTCATTGGATTATCCGTAGGAGATCGCGAGATCCCCGAGAGAAATATTACATTGAAGATGTGTTTCCAACAGTAATTACATCTTTTGGTGACAGTGATTAAAAAATCACCGTCTCCAAGTGACTGATCTCGCGCCCTCTATCTCTCCCAACACTTTCCCTGGGGTTCTACAAAGGGGTGCACCCTAAACCCCCGTCCATCGACAATCTCGCCAAGATTGTCCTGTGCAAGGCAAATGTGAAACCTGTCAAAAAGTTACAGTAAAATGTATTGTGTTTCGCTCTGTGCATTTGCATGTGTGTGTTTTTGTGTGTGTGTATGTGCGCTATTTTGAGACTTACCTCACAAAGGCAGAAACAGCAGCAGTCATGTTGTTTGTGTTCAGTACGGCTGCCCCGGAGCGGGGGGGCGGGTTGGACTGGGGGGCGCAGGAGGGGTGCAGAGGTGGACGGGATTCTGAGGTTTGGCATGGCGATGGACGGGGTGTGGCGGCGGGGGCGTCGATGCACAGGGTTGGGGGCGGGTGGCGGGCGGTGATGGACAGGGTTCAGGACGGGGACGGGAGGGGGTCGGGTATGGATGGGGATGGGGTGGGGGGGCAATGTTGGACGGGGTTGTGGGAGGGGCGCGGTGTTGGTTCGGGCGCTCGCACGCTGTCTGCTGCTGAACAGGGAACAGACCTTTAATACTCATTGCCCCAGATGAAAGGCGTTTAATCGATTAACCGAATAATAGATTATCCGAACGAAATAGTGCGCGCCCATTTCGCTCGGATAATCGAGTTCTCGTGTATTTATTTTCAGGCTATACAAAGTTCAGTTAATTTATGGATAATTTAAAAGTTGGTCAAAAGATCCAGTGGGATAAATATCATTTGTAGATATTGGCGTATAAATGTCACATGAAGAGTAATCGAAGTTACAGTGAGGTGTTTTTTTTATTGCAAACGAAACATTAAGTAAAAGTATACAATTAATAGAGGAACACCGAAAAGTACTGCTGTAAGGAGGGATCTTCGGGTTCAACTTAATAATTCCCTGAAAATGTCCACGGTGGTAAAGCAGGTGTACGGCTTGCTTGATTTTCTTGTTTGGGGACTTTAATATAGGAGTCAGGTTTGTCATGTTGCAGCATAATAAGAGTTATATCGGTCACACATAGAGCATTTTGTTCAATGCTGGCTGCTACATTTCTGAAAAGATGTGAGTGCTTTGGAGTGGGTGCAAAAGAGATTTATCAGGTTGCATATTGGATTGGCGATTGGGGCATGATCGAGAGTGTAGAAAAATTCGGCTATTTCCTCTGAAGCGGCGGAGGCTCAGGCAAGATTTTTTAGAAGTCCATACTATTATGGGACGTTTAGCTGGGGTTGACCGCCTGACTCGCTTTCCCAGAATTGAAATATGTAGTACTGGGACAACCAATTAAAGTGAGCGCAAAATTTCAAACGAGATGTAACGGACCTTTTTATAAGGTTGACACGAATGCGCTGCCAGAGGTAATGGTGCAGGACGACACTGTTGCGGCATCTAAGGGACTTAAGGATAAGCAAATCATTATGCAAGGGATCTAGGGATATGCAGCACGGTCAAGCAATTGGGATTAGTTTAATATGGCGTCAGATTCAGAAGATCTTCTTGTGCTGAAAGTCCTCTGCTTTCTCTATAGTTCTATGTTCCATATGGGGTGAAGGTGGGGATTTTGTCAGCTGAGGAAAACAAGAAGGTGAGAAAATTGTGATCTGAAAATACCCTGGAAGGTAAGATTGGATAAAGTCCCAAAATGTTCTGCAAGAATATGAATCGAACAGAATGATGAGGGAAATATTAACGCCTATGCGAGACCAAGGGCGACTCTGCAAAATAACTCGAAAATATTGGCTGACTAAGAAATCAGTGCTTCTCACATATCTTCCCTCGAGACAAAAATGTCTACAAAATTTTGGCAAATTGCCTGTGAAGTTTTTGAGCAGATTCATATTAGAAAGAAGGAGAGTGAGGTATTATCGATTGTAAATTGAACAAATACCCAGCTCTGCGTGCGTTATATCCCAGGCTATTGCAGGTGATAACAGGAAACTATTGGAATTCTGACAAAAGTTTGAATCCATG
>NC_057717.1:76827031-76848426 GCF_004010195.1 Chiloscyllium plagiosum | reverse complement strand
TCTGTGACCCTGGAGTCCAATGCGAGTTATATTTGCCACGAGAACACGGTGGATGGTTAAAGAATTAAACACGAAAATTAGGAGAAATGGAAGCCAAGCAACCCAGGTGCTGTAGAACTAAACAAAAGTTATCCCTGGAGATGAAGCAATGAAAGTTACACTTGACCGTCAGCCCCATTCAATTTTATTAATGATTTGCACTGGTTCATATGCAAACAAAACTGGGATGTTCTTTAACAAGATCAGAACGGAGACTATTATTAATATTGTGATTGCAGTTTTTTCAGTGCAATGTTTTGTCTTAAACTTCTGACAGCAGATCGCCACAAATCTGTCAAATGTGAAGGAAACGGTGAACCAAACAGTTAGATCCAGACCGATGGTAGTCAACTATGCAATGAGCTTGCACACAGATGTGTGGGAGAAGAAGGAAAATGGAAAGTGATAACTCAAATAACGATACACTATAATACTATTGACAATAACTATTAGATACGACGTTGCCATGGCCACCAAGTAAGCCGAAATGCATTTGGACAGACCACAGTTTCCTCGTAAGAGAATTAAAATAGTCATCATGTTCGCTGCCAGAGAAACAGAAATGATCGTTAATATTGCAATGCATGACAGAAACAGAGGTGAAGGTACTTACTAAAAGGATTTGTACACATTGTAATTCATTTACAATCTACGAAATTTACCCAAGCATTTATTATGCTGTTCAAGTCATCATTCTATGTGGTATTGTTGGACTGTCTGAAGATCAACAAATATATTTTCAGAGGCCACTTACGCTGAATTATTATAGTTAAACTAGTAATGCTTCTAGAAAAGAAGCTCCAGGAAAACGTGTCCTGGCACGATTTTTATATTGTTCTTTTAACACTGAGATAAAGCGTATGTGGCATTAACAATGAAAAATGTAAATCAATTAAATACAAACTGGTTGAATGCCTTACCTGGTAGACTTGCAGCTGCGAGAAGCGGATAGTAAATCTCTTTCAACAGCAAAATCGGTGCTTTTGCCATTTCTGAGAATGAATTACCTCAGCGGAGGCTGAAGGTCTGTGACTGGTGTGTGGCCAAGGTATGGAAAGGTAATATGCATTTATACATGCATCAGATCTCTGGAGATGCAATTGTCTCAAATCATCACTGATTCTACTCACATTTACCTGTGAAGCTAAAACAAACTTTTCTTTTTCATAATATCCTAAATAGAATATAAGCTGCACCTGGCATCGTTGACTTCACTTCCATTGCCTTCTCTGTTCATTGGATTCTATTGTCTTGTACTGTACCTCATTTCTGAATTTAGACGGCATTCATTTGCGTGAAATAAACTTGCCTTGGAAATTGGCATCTACTTTTTTTGTCATTGATCCCTTTATCGACTAAGCTCTTCTCTGATCAATTGCTAATTGTTCCGCCAGTAATGCATACCATAGCTCATCACAGTCTAACCATTGTCCAGTTTCTGAAATCGAATACTCAGTCGTGATTAATGGACAAGGGAATCCTAAACGATTGATTACCATCCTGGAGATTGACTGCTCTCCACATCCTATTCAACAAAACCATTAATTTTCCTTAACTCTAAGAATGCCACCCTCCCAACCAGTAACACATTCTAGTCAAGTTAAAAACTGATGTAGTCCATCTGGTAGCCTGGGTATGAACACCGAGCACTTGAATGAATCTCAGTGTTTCTTTCAGAAAACACAATGAAGCTACTAATTTTAAGAATATAGAGGAGGAATTGAAAATTAACACATCGGGAGAGAAGTCCTGTCAGAGAAATTAATTGGGCCATATAATCTCCTGGTCCGAATAAATTACAGGAGAAAATGAGGACTGCAGAAGCTGGAGATCAGAGCTGAAAATGTGTTGCTGGAAAGGCGCAGCAGGTCAGGCAGCATCCAAGGAGCAGGAGAATCGACGTTTCTAGCATGAGTCCTTCTTCATAATAAATTACACCCTGGAATTCGAAAAGATGTAACTACAGATGTAGCAGGTGCATTGTTTTTAATTTTTCAAAAGAAAATAAAAGATTAGCACATGGATGATTTTGGGATAGTGTAGGGGGACGATCTGAGAATAGTTCACAAGTCGGCTCAACATCGAGGGCCGAAGGGCCTGTTCTGCGCTGTATTGTTCTCTGCTCTGTGTTCTATGTTCTAGAAACTGAATTCGGAAAGAGTACCAGAGATTTCAAAAACTGCCAATGTGTCATACTTTTCGAAAAAAAAACGGGAACGTGACCAAACTTTGTTAACCGTGAGCCAATCTGCTGACCATCTCTTGTTGAAAACAAATGCAGCAGATTCAACTGTTCATTAAAGAATAGCGGTCCACTTGGAAAATCACAGATTAATCAAGCAAAATGAATGTGTCTTCAAAAAAAAATCAATTTCTGAAAACTTCCTTCGACCTTTTCGGTGAAGTCTAAATCATAATCGAAAGAAAGAGAAACAATCAAAGCAGAGCGTTCAAACTACCAGAATGTGTTTCACAAGGAACCATGCTAACAAGGTGAAGACACAGGTGTCCATGGTATCAGAGATAGGAATATCGGCATAGTTTGAGAATTTGGTATTTGGCAGGAAATAGCAAATGGTGTTCAGGAGTTATTTTTAGAAATGGCGATGTTTATTGAGACGTGTTCAACCGGGGTCAGTCCTGGTACTACACGTGTTTTGGAATCTTTATTAATGATTTGCAGGAGGGAAAGGGAATGCACTTTTGCCAAATTTTCGGACAACACAACAACAGGTGACAAGGCAAATTCTAATTCACAACCCATCTACAGAGAGGCAATGATGGATTAAGTAAGTGATCAAAAAAAATGTACAATTGAATAAAAAATGAAAAAATGTGAAGGTTTTCATATTGAAAGGGAGCACAAAAAAACACCGAATTGTTTCAATGAAAATAACAGAAAAGGGCTCATAAATGCTTGATAATACATCTGCATGAAACATAGAAATGAACAGAGAGGTGCAAGAGATAATCAGGAAAACTAATTGAATTTTGACCCAAATTTCGAAAGGGTTCTGTTAGAAGAATATGTAATATTTACTGCAAAGTTGACAGACAAACATCTGAGTATATTCCCGAATGTTACGATCTTAAAAATGATATCCTGATCAGGAAATGCAAACTATCAAATATCACGCGGATCAGAAATAGGCAGAGGTTCATCAAGTTGTATTACCATGGGGTTATAGACAGGTGGTGTTGCATGTAGCACATGAATTAACAATACAAGGTAATTCAGTATTTAAGAAAACCTCAAGCTAAAGAAAACAAGCATTTCTCCTGGCCTGGACTACAGTGTGTGGTTGACCTTTTTCTGTACTTGGCATACATTTCAGGAATTTGGAAAAACTCAGGCAGTAATGAAACCAGCATACCATTTCAATCTTGCGGTTTTTTCTCGTGAATAGTAGATTTAGGGGAATGGTCTGCTCACTATTCGTGTCAGGTAAATAAGTTGTTATTTGTGTATCCCAAAATGTGTGTCAGAGATTTATTTCACTTGCCTATTAGAAGTTGCTGATAAACAGGATGACACCACTTTTCATAGTCCTTTTAAAACATTATATGGTATGACAATCCCCTTAGGGTGATTCAGTTTTTATTCCAAGAAGGATGGTCATTCTCCTTGACATACCACAAAGGCCGCAGATGTGGAGCTTGGAACACCTTTTCTGCAATGAACAAAATCAGGAGTCAGAAAGAAAACTTTCCAATTGCCTGGATGTGTGCAGCTCCAAAGCCAGTCAAGAAGTTCACCACTCTCCAGGAAAAATCAGCCACTTATTTGGTATGACATGCACATGCATTCACTCCCTCCTCCATCAACTCGCAATCGCAGCAGTACATACCACATACAAGACACACTGCAGACATTCATCAAAAAATCCTCAGTCATCACGTTCCATCACGTTCCATGACCATTTTCAAGTTAAAAGACAAGGGCAGCACATGTATGGGAGTGCAGACATCTTCAACTTCACCTCCAAGCAACTCACAACCCTCACAACCCATTCCTTCACGTTCGCTGTGTGAAAATCGTGGAATTCCCTCCTCAATCGCATTGTGATCAACCCACTGTAGATGAGATGCAAATGTTCAAAAGAGCAGCAAACCACCAACTTCTCAAGGGCAACTAGAACTGTTGAAGACATGCTGGCAGAACAGAAATGCCGACATCCCACAAATGAAAAATGACATGCATTAAGGGCAGGGCCTTATTTCTGATCAGAAAGCAAGCTGCAGACTTGAGAACGCTGATAAAGTAATTAATCATTTGAATGAAAGAATCTGAGTGATTATCAACACTGTGTCGCTATAGACTGAAGTACGGATTTCTGTATAATAGGACAACAACAGAATTCAGCGATAGCTGAACTCTGGAGAACAGCATTGCACAGTGATCTATCAGCGGACACCAAAGACAGACAGTGTTGGTTCGCATCATACTTTTCATCTAACATAAATAGCAAAGGTAGGTTCTGAGTCTTAACTTGCTCACTTCAGGATTCTCAGCTTTGTTGCTATATGCAATAAAGTTGAAGTAATTGTCACAGCATTTGAATAACTGTGAGGTTTCTTAATAAGTCGCCAAAGTAAATGCAGATTGGGGTAATTTACATCAAGGGTCTTTTTCCAAAATAAATTGTTAAGGGACAATGACAAACTGGCATACAGGAATTGAAAGCAATTCGCTGTTTCTGGGATGCAACATATGGTTGCTGCTTTCTGCAAGACGCAACAACGTTGCTTGACAACCTGCTGGCTTATTAGTATTGGTTAAATAAGATAATCTGGGGAAGAAATGGTCTGACGCAAAGGAATTAAGTGAAATGAAACCTGTGCTTTAAAGTGATATTCAATGCCGAAGGTACAATGTAACAGAGGAGCTACTTCTGATATGAAAGAAAGCTGCAAACTTGGTGGCTCCATTGGACTGATCGATAAAATGAATGAACGTGTTGAAATGACCATCCACAGTTTCACACGAGAGACGTGCTGGATAGAAAATTGCATAAGAATATAATTTCAGGATGCCTCAGTCTCAGACATTCAGAGAACAATATGGTTTAACAATCAAACAGTCGGTAAATTCAAAGGCAGGCAGTATTTCTTGGAATCGGAGCTAAATTCCTTCACAATTTGGGAAGAAGGTCGGGTCGATCAGGGATAGCGGAGGGAACGTGTGTTTGGAGTCTGAGCAGATAGGGGAAGCCCTAAATGAGTTTTTTGCTTCAGTTTTCACCAAGGATAACGAACTTGCTGTAAATGAAATCTTTGAGGAGCTGTGATACAGTCTTGATCAGATCAAGATTGATGAGGTTGAGGTGCGAGAAATTTTGGAAAACATTAAGATTGATAAGTCCCCAAGTCCAAACCAAATTTATCCTAGGCTCCTCCGGGAAGGGAGAAAGGAGGTTGCTAAGCCACTGGCGTGGATATTTTCCCCCTCACTCTCCAAGGGAGTCGTACCGGAGGATTGGAAGGAGGCGAATGCTGTTCCTCTTTTCAAGAGAGGGAATAGGGAAAACATTGGCAATTACAGACCAGTCAGTCTTACGTCTGTGGTCAGTAAGGTTTTGGAAAGAATTTTCAGGATTGGGATTTATGACTATTTGGCAAAGCATAGTGTGATTAAAGGCAGTCAGTATGGTTTTGTGAGGGGCAGGTCATGCATCACAAATCGTATTGAGTTCTTCGAGGAGGTGACAAGACAGGTCGATGAAGATCGATCAGTGGATGTGGCATATATTGACTTCAGCAAGGCATATGATAACGTTCACCATGGTAGGGTCATTCATAAAGTCCGCAAGTATGGGATACACGGAGATTTGGCTATCTGGATTCCGAATAGTTTGGCTGAAGCCAGAGACTGGTTGTAGATGGAAAGTATTCTGCCTGGAGGTCAGTGTTGAATGGGGTCCCGCAGGGCTCTGTTCTTGGGACTCTGCACTTCGTAGTTTTTATAAATGACTTGGGTGAGGAGATGGAGGGGTGGGTTAGTAAATGTGCAGATGACATAAAGGTTGGAGGTGTCGTCGATAGTATAGAGGGCTACTGCAGGCTGCAACACGATATAGACAGGATGCAGAGCTGGGCTGAGAAATGGCAGATGGAGTTCAACCTGGATAAATGCGAAATGATGCATTTTGGAAGATTGAACTTGAATGCTGATTATAGGATTGAAGACAGGATTCTTGGCAGTGTGGAGGAACAGAGGGATCTGGGAGTGCCAGAACATAGATCCCTCAACGTTGCCACCCAAGTGGATAGGGTTGTTAAGAAAGCATATGTTGTTTTGTCTTTCATTAACAGGGTTATCGAATTTAAGAGCATCGAGGTTTTGCTATAGCTCTACAAGTCCCTGGTGAGACCACACTTGGATTATTGTGTCCAGTTCTGATCACCCCACTATAGGAAAGAAAAACAGGCTTTCGAGAGGGTGCAAAGAAGGTTTACCAGGATGCTGCCTGGACTGGAGGGCTTGCCTTATAAATAAAAGTTGAATCAGCTCGAACTTTTTTCTCTGGAGAGAAGGAGGAAGAGAGGTGACCTGATCGAGGTATACAAGATAATGGGTGGAATAGATAGAGTCAATAGCCAGAGACGTTTCCCCAGGGCAGGACTGACTGTTCTGAGAGGACATAGTTTGAAGATATTAGGAGGAAGGTATAAAGGAGATGTCAGAGGTAGGTTATTTATGCAGAGAGTTGTGAATGCATGGAATGTGTTGCCAGCTGTGGTTGTTAGGGACATTTAAGCGACGGCTGGACATGCACATGGATAGCAGTGAGTTGAGGGGTGCATACGTTGTTACTATATTTACTAAATTAGGATTAACCTCGGCACAACATCTTGGGCAAAGGCCCTATTCTGTGCTGTACTTTTCTATGTTCTAAGAGTGAAATTCCACTCTCAGGCTGAACTTGCGGACTTAGGAGGTTTTATTCTGTTTGCTACGAGCTATAAAGTTGAAATACTTGTTTCAGTATTTGTTTGCCTGTGAAATTCCTTCAAGAAACTGTCGAATCGAAGGTAGCTTCGATAATTTGCATGTGACAAAGGGATTCATGTCTGACTGGGAGAAGGTCTGCTAATGGCGTGCAGAAACATATCAGCCATGATTGTGTGTGGATGAGCCGAATTTCTTAATTCTGTCTTGTGGTATAACGGTTGTCTGGCAGACAACTCTTCCCTGCGTCTCCCATCACTTCTGATCATTGACTTCCATTTGCCCGATAATAATCAGCAAAGACTGGTTGGACAGAAGATTTTGCTTCCGCACTGTGTGACTCTGTTACTATCTTAGACATTCAGGTCATCCAGTTAACTGAAACCATAAGTGTATTGAAAATTATACCTGCAAGAAGGAAACCGAAATGCCCTTCCCCTGGTCACATATAAAGAAGACAGCACTGTACAATTTCAGTCAGACATCAAGGAGTGGGCATTAAGTGTTATATCAAGACACTCAATGCCTTCAAGAAGTAGTCATGGGTATTTCTGAGGGACATAGGGATGAAACGGCATCGGAAGAATGCGGGAAAAAAAAGCACTGAGGTGAAAGATTACTCGTATTTTCGATATTTCCATGAATCTACGGTTTCTCAGTGCATTCATCACTGAATGCTTTAATTGTATGCCATGTGTACTGTGAAATAACTTTTAGAAATTGTCAGCTACGTCTACTTAATATTTTTTTAATCTCATTATTATGCAATCACTAGGCTACCAAGGAAGGGCATTTTGTTTGTTGTTTTTTTTAGCCGTATACACCGTTTCAATGAGTTATTTTGTCAGATAGTCGAGTTCCTTCCATGTCGTATTCACATAAAATGTGCAGTACACAAGTTTGCAGCAGCAATACCATTAATTATTTTCAAGACGTAAATAAACTTGACCGGGATTTTAAACTGTAGCATTGGATCTGAGTATCTGCAATGGATTAATTTATTAACACATCAAATGTCGCCTCTAATGCCTTTTTTGTGGAAAAAAGCATTGATCTTTGAGATTACAGACAGTATATGTATGCAAATGCAAAACGTTCAATTAAAAAAAATAAAAATTATACAATGAATGGAAGAGCCTTGGGAAAAGGTGATGAGCAGAGAGATCTGGGAGTGCAGGTCCATTGAACCCTGAAGGTTGCTGCACAGGTGGTTAGAGTGGTCAAGAAGGCATTTGGTATGCTTGCCTTCATCGGACGGGTATTGAGTATAAGAGCTGGCAAGTCATGTTAAAATTTTACAGAGTTTGGTTCGGCTGCATTGAGAGTACAGTGTACAGTTCTGGGCGCCACATTACCTCAAGGATGTGGACGCTTTGGAGAGGGTGCAGAGAAGGTTCACGAGGATGTTGCCTGGTATGGAAGCTGCTAGCTATGAAGAGAGATTGAGTAGGTTAGGTTTATTTTTATTAGAAAAAGGGAGATTGAGGGGAGACCTGATTGAGGTAAACAAAATCATGAAGGGTATAGACAGGATGGATAGAGACAAGCTTTGTCCCAGGGTGACGGATTCAATAACGAGAGGTCATGCTTTCAAGGTGAGAGGTGGAAAGTGTAAGGGGGATACACGCGGCAAGACCTTCACACAGAGGGTGGTGGGCGTTTGGAACACGATGC
This sequence comes from Chiloscyllium plagiosum, assembly GCF_004010195.1. Lineage (NCBI taxonomy): Eukaryota > Metazoa > Chordata > Chondrichthyes > Orectolobiformes > Hemiscylliidae > Chiloscyllium > Chiloscyllium plagiosum. The sequence goes on along the minus strand of NC_057717.1, from coordinate 76,839,764 downwards.
AGGCAGAGGTGGTAGATGCGGCACGATGGATTCATTTAAGATGCGTCTGGACAGATCCATGAGTCGGTGGGGAGCAGAGGGATACAGATGCTTAGGAATTGCCCAACAGCTTTAGATAGTACATTTGGATCGGCTCAGGCTTGGAGGGCCGAAGGGCCTGTTCCTGGGCTGTAAATGTTTTTTGTTCTTTGTTTTTTGAAAAGCAGTATGTAAAATCGACATTAAATGTCCAATCAAACATCGAAGGAATAGCTGCGAAAAGCATTTTTTTTTTGCACAAAAGAAGTTTTGAATCGATGGCAGCTTCGATGATTTACAACAACAAAGCGGTTCAAGACTAACGCGAGAAGCTCTGCTCTATCCCGAGGGACGAAGAAAAATGATGTGATATTCAGTTTCAGCTACAAAGAGATTCGTCTAAGATATATTGTCTTGTCCACGGCTTTTCCACATGATATGATTTGTTTTGTTCCATAGAGATTTCCCCACGTTTTTTAGCTCTTCTCTGAATTTGTTCCGGTTGCTTCATAAATGCATGGGTTCAGGAAACAACTCAACAACTTCAACATATTTCCTGTTTCAGTTGCGATGTATTCAGGGTTGCTAAAGTCACCCCGGTAATAGTTAGGGTGTGACAATCTGGTCATGACCAAACTCACCGAGTGCGTCAACCAAAGCAATATGAAACTGCCTGATACCGAGAACAATAAAATTATGGACTTCCTCCGGTTTTCTATCCCTGATTGTTTTGGCTTCTCAGTTCTATGGCCCTGGAGTCCAACGCGAGTCCTGTTCGCCACGACAACACGGTGGATGGTTAAAGAATTAAACAAGAAAATTAGGAGAAATGGAAGCCAAGCAACCCAGGTGCTGTAGAACCAGACAAACGCCATTCCGGGAGATGAAGCAAAGAAAGTTACACTTGACTGGCAGCCCCATTCAATTTGATTAATGATTTGCTCTGGTTCATATGCAAACAAAAGTGGGATGTTCTTTAATAAGATCAGAACGGAGACGATTATTAATATTGTGATTGCAGTTTTCTTTGTGCAATATTTTGTCTTAAACCTCTGACAGCAGATCGCCACAAATCTGTCAAAAGTGAAGGAAACGGTGAGCCAAACAGTTAGATCCAGACTGATGGTAATCATGTATACAATGACTTTGCACACAGGTGTGTGGGACAAGAAGGAAAATGGGAAGTGATAACTCAAAATACGATACACTGTAATACTATTGATAATAACCAATATATCCGATGTTGCCATGGCCACCATGTAAGCCGAGATGCAGTTGGAAAGACCACAGTTTCCTCGGCAGTGAATTAAAATAGTCATCATGTTCGCTGTCAGAAAAACAGAAATGATCGTTAATATTGCAATGCATTGTTGAAACAGAGGAAAAGATACTTTTGAACACATTCTCAGTGATTTACAAAATAGAAAATTTACCCAAGCATTTAATATGCCGTTCCAGTCATCATTCTATGTGGTATTGTCGGACTCTCTTAAGATCAACAGATATATTTTCAGATGACTCCTATGTTGAATTATTATTGCTAAACTACTAATGCTTCGAGAAAAAGGGAATAGGAAAAATTGTCTCGACATGATTCTCGATATTGTCCTTGTAATACTAAGACATACAGTATGTGGCATTAACATTGTAAAACTAAACTCAATTAAACACAAACTGATTGGATGGTTTATCTGGAAGACTAACAGCTGCGAGAAGTGGATAGTAAATCTCTTTCAACAGCAAAATCGGTGCTTTTGCCATTTCTGAGAATGAATGTCTTCAGCAGAGGCTGAAGGTCGTTGACTGGTGTGTATGGGAAGGTAATGTGCATTTATACATGCATAAGACCTCTAGAGATGCAATTACCTCAAATCATCACTGATACTACTCACATTCACCTGTGCAAGGAAAACAAACTTTACTTTTGCATAATACCCGAAATAAAATATGATCTGCACCTGGCATCGTTGACTTCATTTCCATTGCCTTCTCTGTTCACTGGATTCTAATGTCATGTCGTTTACCTCATTTCTGAATTTTGACCATTTTCGTTTGCGTGAAATAATCTTGCCTCATGAGTTGGCATCTAGGTCTTTTCTGTCATTGATCAATTATCGACTGTACTCTTCTCTGGCCAATTGCCAATTGTCACATCAGTAATGCATATGGCGGCTCATCACAGTGTAACCATTGTCCAGTTTCTGAAATTGAATCCTTATTCATGATTAATGGACAAGTGAATATTAAACGATTGATTACCATCCTGGAGATTCACTGCTCGCCACATCCTATTCAATAAAACTAGTAATTTTCTTTCTTGCCTTGAGCAATTCCATCCTCCCAGCCAATAACACATTATAGTCAAGGTGGGAATTACATAATTCATGTGATAGCCTGGAAATGAACACCGAGCATTGAATGAATCTAAGTGTTTCTTTCAGAAAACACAAAGAAGCTACTAATGTTTAAGAATATAGAGGAGGTATTGAATATCAACACATCAGGAATGAAGTAGTGTCAGAGAAATTAGTTGGGCCATATAATCTCCTCGTCTTGATAAACTGCACTTTGGAATCGAAAAGATGGAACTCGAATTGTAGTAGAAAAATTGGTTTCAATTTTTCAAAACGACATTGAATTCGGAAAGAGTACAAGAGGATTCTAAAACTGCCAACGTGTCGTACGTTTTGAAAAATAAGGAACGTGACCAATCATTTTTAACCGTGAGACAAACTGCTGAACACCTCTTATTGAAGACAGTGCAACAGATTTAACTGTTCAGTTAAAAACAGGAGTCCATGTGGAAAATCACAGATTAATCAAGCAAAAGCGACACGGTTCCAGAAAAGGAAAATAATTTCTGAGAAATTGGTTCGAACTTTTCGAGAAAGTCTGACATTAATCGCAAGGAACAGAAACAGTCAGAGTGTTCAAACTAACAGAAGGCTTTTCGCAATGAACCATGCATAAGGATAATACACAAATGTCCGTGGTATTGGGGATAGTATATCAGCGTAGTTTGAAAATTTGATATTTGGCAGGAAATAACAATTGGTCTTCAGGAGTGAATTTCGGAAATGGTGATCTGTATCGGTAGGTTTTATCAAGGCTTCAACAAAGGTCACTCCTGGTACTACAAATGTTTTGTAATCGACCTTAATAATTTGCAGGAAGCAAATGAATGCACTTTTGCCAAATTTTCAGGCAATACAACAACAGGTGACATGGCAAAATCTAAGGGTGGTACAACCAATCTACGGAGCGGTACTGATGGGTTAAGTAAATGGGCATAATTATGCCCACCAGAATAAAAAGTGAAAACTAGAGAGGTTGATCATGTTGAAAGGAAGAACAAGAAAACGCAGCATAATTTAAATGAAAATGACGGAAAAAAGATGCAGAACATAAATGCTTGAAACATAGGAATGCACTGGGAGGTGCAAGAGGTATTTAGGAAAACTAATTGAATTTTGGCCCAAATTTCATAGGGGTTGGATTAGAAGAATATGTAATATTTACTGCAAAGTGCTGGTGAGGCCACATCCGGAGTACTGTGAACAATTTCCATCTCCTTATTTATTTAGGGGCAGTTCACGAAATTTCAGATACACAATCCCCGGTGTGGAGGTTCTGGCAAATGTGCAAAAGCTTAATGGAAATCTGCTGTGGGAAGTTTAGAATTATGAGAGATGATGTCATTAAATGTGTAGAATTCTGAAGGGACTTGACGTAGTAAATGCTGTGAACACGTTTTTCTTTATCGGAGGGTCCAGAATTAAATGATATTGGATCAGAATAAAGGCAATTCAATTTAACACTCAGATAAGATGGAATTTCTACTTTCAAAGATTATACCTCGGGGCCCCTTACCCCAGAGAGCTGTGGGTAAGTGTCCAAGCTTCTATTTAAGGCTGAGATCGATCGATTCTGATCACGAAAGGAATCAATAATTAGTGGAAAAGTCAAGAATGTGAGGTGAACAATATTGGGTCGATCGTGCTGCTGTTGCATGTCAGAGTCAGCTCCGGAAGCTATGTGGTCTATTCATGTTCATACTTCCTGCGACCTAATGGAATTCATATGTACGACTTATCACCTCAAACCGTATTTGGTTGCTATGTCCATTGCCAGGTAGAGAATTATTTTGTGTTTTTGCAGCGTGAACTGATCAACTATTGCCTCCTTAACATCTCAGCAATCACCACGAGATTACTGGATATAATTTTGCTCGCTCAGATGGAATGTTCATTCTCGGAAATTTCGTCACCATATGAGATAACATCATCAGTGAGCCTCAGGCGAAGCAGTGGTGTTATTGCTCACTTTATGTCCATGTTCTTCGGTTTCCTCGGGCTGGTGATGTCATTACCTGTGGTGATGCCATTTGCTGTTCTTTTTCTCAGAAAATGTTCTAATGCAGCTTCGTGTTGGCTTTGGGATGGTTGCTTCTGCAGTTCAGTACTTGGTCCTCATTCTCCTGTGACATTTACGAATTGCACATTGTTGTGGTTTGAGTCCTCTTTTTCCTCTTCTTCCACAAACGAAGCTGCATTAGAACATTATTTCACGAGGCACCGGACACGGCAGCATAGGGGAACTACAAAGAGCCAAAGAAAGCCGGATTCAAAATAGCAGGCACCCAATCTACTCACTCCACTCTCTCCACCCTGACCTATCACCTTCATCCTCTCCCCCACTCACCCATTGTACTCTATGCTACTTTCTCCCCACCACCACCCTCCTCTAGCTTATCTCTCCACGCTTCAGGCTCATGCCTTTATTCCTGATGAAGATCTTTTGCCTGAAACGTAGATTTCGAAGCCCCTCGGATGCTGCCTGAACTGCTGTGGTCTTCCAACACCACTAATGCAGAAGCTGGCTTCCAGCATCTGCAGTCATTGTGTTTACCCAATCAACACAGCCCGTCGATTTCTAAGCAGCAATCCCGAACAAGCAGACTAACCCGTGCAGAATTCCTCACTTTTAAAAAAAACCTGCACAGACAACAAGCAAAATAAATATCATGTACAAAATACTATATTCGACAAATACGCAGAAAACTAGTCACCAGATACATGAACATCAAATGGCCACTAAACACATGACCCACTATCTCTACTTTCCTTACATAAGATGAGGGAAACGAACGTTTTAAAAGAAATGGGAGTTTGCCTGATGTTTTCAGTGAAATCGATGGTAACAGGAAATGGAGGATAAGTGAAGTGAACGTTCAGAGGGTGTTAGTAAATTGCCAACAACTGAATAGCAAATGAACTGAGGCAGCGAGATTAATGCAAAATGTAAAACAAATGGCGCTAGAGACAAATCAAACATGGCTGCTTAACATGCGCATAAGAGCGTCTGTCCAAAGGAACAAGTTATCCAAAACTGTGTAATCTAATTATGGATGAGAGATCATACCACGTTGTCAAGGAGATGGTTTCAAAACACAACGGGAAGCAAAGACCATTTTCTGTTTACAAATGCACAGCAGAATGGTGGAGTTGTATGTCACGAGATATGGGCCCAACATCATGGTTGAAGCCATCTTCATGGGTACAGACCTTGGCTATCAGTTTCTGCCAGGCAAGTCTGCGTTGTTGTGTATCTCAATGACTCCCTTGGAGAGCGCTAACTTCGAGGTGCAGACTGAATGTCCTTGATCACTGAAGTTTTTCCCAAGTTGGAGTGAACATTTCTTTCTGGCGATTGGTTGTGTGGAAACCATTTCTCCATTGTTGCAGTGACTGCATGGTGTTGCCAGTGGAGAATGCCTCAGATCACCCTTGTGTGCAGAGCATGAGGTAGGCAATCTTGGCCCAGTCAAATCAGTACCTTCCTTTTGCATGGTGAGTGCTGATCCCACATATGATAATAGCATCCATGTCGATGATTTGGCAGCGTTGTGCCATGTTGTGGTCGCTGTTGTCCTGAAGGCTGGGCAGTTTGCTGTGAATGGTGGTCTGTTTAAAGTTTGGAGGTTGTTTGAATTCAATATGACATCAGGTTGACCTTGGTGAGGTATTCGCCACCACCGATGTCATGTTAAAGGCTTCAAATAGCGTGGTATAGTTGCTCCTTTCTGGGGGCCGACTGGATGATGCAGCGTACTCTGTCCATCGTGTCCAGAATCTGTTTTCTGAGGAGATCATTGTGGTGTTTCACCGTGGCACATCGTAACTGGGTTTTGATGATTTGAACATCGTATCCCGTTCTTATGATGTCATATTTCGGTACCATCAAGTGTCTGTCGCCCTCTTTCTCGTGCCCAGCAATCCTCTGTATATGTAGAACTTGTCCTCGGGGATGGTGTCCTTACCTTGTTTAAGGTGGAAGCTACAGGTTTGTAGCATATTGGATGAGGAAAATCTGTTACAGAATGTACTACCTGGTCTGAGATCCATTTCGAAGGAAGTGGCGAATCTTAAACCATTGACCTGTGAAGGTGAGGTTTACTCGCATCTACCAGGAGGAGCAGGTAGAGAAATTACAGTATTATGAGACATGGAATCATGTCAATCTTTGTTGTTGAGATATGCAACTAAGAAGGACTATTGTCAGACTAACGTGCCAGTGCGTGGAATTAAAGGTGGGACGAGAGGTGTTCCTTTATGTAGAGTAAGGTAAGAGTGCCCAGTGTAAGGTGAAGCAGTGGTGGAAGGAGTATTGGAGAAACTCCAAGCTCCAGGAATACAACTTGTCCTTGCCAATGATATTGCTTACAGTGGTCGAAACTCCAGTGCAGAATCAGGCAACTGAAGAATTGCAGGAAGTTTATACTGGGATTTCTCCTGTCTGTGTGATCACAAGGTCACGAACCCACCAGTTGAAACAGAAGCAGAAATCACAGAATACAGATGAGGAAGTTGAAGTAGAATTCTCAGAGACCATGTTTGACCCAGTGACTCAGTCAGAAAAAGAATAAGTGGAGGACAAGGTGGATATTTGTCATGCAAAGCAATTAACTCAGTTACAACAGGAAGTAGAAAAACAGAAGCAACTAAATCAATTAGTGAACAGAGACAAAAATCTGAGGATATTCCTGAATGTTACGATCTTAAAAATGATATCTTGATCAGGATACAGAGACCATGATATATCAGGCGGATGAGCAATAGGCAGATCTTCATCAAGCCGTGTTATCATGGTGTTATATAAAGGCGATGTTGCATGTAGTATATGAATTACCAATGCAAGGGCATTCACTTGTTAAGAAACAATCAAGGGAAAATACAAAACCATTTCTCTTGGCCTGGACCATATAAGGATGGGTTTGACCTTTTTCCACACATACCACAGCTGAAAGGACTACAGAAGTGGTACACAAGCTTTTCACTCGATGCAGCCAACCGCCGAGAAACAATCAGATCAAGGGGCAAATTTTACGTCCACATTATTCCGGCAACTTATCGAATAGTTACGAATACAACAATTCAATCTATTGCAGACCATCTGGAATCGCAAAGGAGCGGGAGAGAGCTGGCATCAGGTTTTTAAGACATGTTGAGGGTTTATGGTCAAGACTATCCAGATGATCAGGATACAGAAATTCCGTGTGCACCTTATTTTCCATTCGAGATGCAACAAACGAATCCAGCAAATTCAGTCCATTTTATTTCCCTTTCAAGCATGATGTGAGAGGATCACAGAAAATAATTAAGGAGAAAATGCTGTCTCATAATTCAGGGACCACACACTTGGACGTTTGTCAAATTTTAGAAAATCTGTAAATAGCCACTGACCATGGCTTCAATTTGGAGAGATTAAATTGTATTCTTTTATTGCATGAGTGGGAGTTATATTTATTGGAACAGCACACCATTTCAGTCTTGTGTTTTTCTCGTGAATAGTAGTAATAGGGGAATGGATTGGTATGATAATAGTTTAGTTAATTTGTTTACTGTTCTAGTCAATTAAATAAGTTATGATTTGTGCATTGGAGAATCAGTGTCAGGGATTCATTTCACTTAACAATTGGAAGTTGCTGGAAAACAGGATTACGCATCTTTTCCTCGTCCTTTTAAAAGATTATAGGGCATGGCACTCCCCTTTAGGTGATGCACTTTTTGTTCTAAGAGGGGTGGTCATTACCCTCTGTATAACACAAAGACAGCAGGTGTGCTCCTTGGAACACATCTTCTGCAAGGACAATGTCGGGAGTCTGAACGAAAACTCGCCAATTCTCTGGAGACGTGAAGGTCCAAAGACAATCAAGAAGTTGGCCACTCTCGAGGACAAAGCAGCCCACTCATTTGGTGTTACATGCACAAGTAACCCCTCCCTCCCCCACCAACTCACAGTCGCAGCAGTACGTACTATTTACAATAAGCACTGTTGAAATTCACCAAAAATCCTCAGCCAACATCTTCAACTTCCCCTCGAAGCTACTCTCAACCCTGTCTTGGAAATATATCACCATTGCTTCACGTTCGCTGTGTGAAAAGCCTGGAATTCCCTCCTTATTAACATTGTGATTACTCCACTGTAGATGAGATGCAAATGTTTAAAATAGCAGCAAACCACTACCTTCTCATGTGCAACTAGAGCTGTTCAATAGACCCTCCCATCCTGGGACCTTCCCCTGCCACCATAGGAATTGCAATACCTGCGCCCACACATCCTCCCTCACCTCCATTCAAGGCCGTAAAGGAGCCTTCCACATCCATCAAATTTTACTTGCACATTCACCAATATCATTTATTGTATCCGTAGCTTCCGATGTGGTCTCCTCTACATTGGGGAAACTGGACGCATCCTAGCAGAGTGCTTTAGGGTACATCTCCGAGACACCCGCACCAATCAACGACACCGCACTGTCGCCCAACATTAAAACTCTTCCTCCCACTCTGCCGAGGACATTGAGATCCTGGATCTCCATCACCACCACTCCCTCACCACCAGACGCATGGAGGAAGAATGCCTCATCTTCTGCCTTGAACACTTCAACCCCAGAGCATCAATGTGGACTTGAAGAGTTTCCTCATTACCCCTTCCCCCACCTCCCCACAGTTCCCAACTTCCAGCTCAGCATCGTCCCTATGACCTGTCCTACCTGCCTATCTTCTTTTCCACCTATCCACTCCACCCTCCTCCCCCCGACCTATCACCTCCATCCACTCCCCCACTCAACTATTGTACTCTTTGCTACTTTCTCCCCACCCCACCCTCCTCTCACTTATCTCTCCACGTTTCAGGCTCTCTGCCTGTATTCCTGATGTAGGGCTTTTGCCCGAAACGTCGATTTTACTGCTCCTCGGATGCTGCCTGAACTGCTGTGCTCTTTCAGCACCACTAATCCTGAATCTTGTTTCCAGCATCAGCAGTCACTGTTTTTACCCAATCAATGCTGGCCAGAGAGAAATGCCGATATCCCACCAATGAATAAAAATATACATTAAGGAGAAGGGCCTTTTTTCGTGAAGAAACAAACTACAAACTGGAGGACACTGAACAAATAATTAATCATTTGAACGAAAGAATCGAAATGATCATCAATGATATTTCCCTATAGACCTGAAGTATGGATTTCTGTAGAATTCTTCAACAGCTGAACTCGGGAGAACAACACTGAACATGGGTCTATTAATTCACACCAAAACACAGAGAGTGTTGGTTAAAATCATAGCTTGAATCCACCATTAATTGGGTTATATCTGAGGTAGGTTCTGCGGCTTAAGTTGCTCACTTCAGGATTCTCAGTTTAATTTAAATATGCAATAAAAAGGGGAAGTAATTGTCTCAGCATTTGTTCTCCTGTGAGGCTTCTTAACAAGTAGCCAGATTAAATGTAGATTGGGGCAATTTACTCGAATGGACTTTTTGCCGAAGTAACCGGTTCAGGGACCATGACGAAAGGCCATACAGGAATTGAAAGTGTTTTGCTGTTTCTGGGATGGAACATATGTTCGCGGTTTTCTGTGAGACAGGAGATAATATTACTTGATTACCTGTTGGAAAATGAATGTTGGTTAAATAAGATAGTCTGGAAAAAAGAATGTCCTGGGGAAAAGGGATTAACGGCAGCAAAGGCTGTGCTTCAAAGAGATAGTCAATGCTGAAGGAAAAATGTAACAGGGGAGCTACTCCTGATATGAAAGCAAGCTGCAAACTTGGTGGCTCCATTGCAGTGATCAATAAAGTGAATGAACGTGTCGAAAAGACCATCTACAGTTTCACACTATAATCTTGATGGACAGAAACTTGTGTAAGAATTCAATTTCAGGATGCCTCAGTCTTAGACATTCGCAGAACAATACCATTTAACATTCAAACATTAGGCACATCCAAAGGCAGACAGTATGACTTGAAATCGGAGCTAAATTCCTCTACTAATTTGGTAAGAGGGAAATTCCATTCTCAGGCTGAACATGCGGACTTGGGAGGTAATAATCTGTTAGCTACGGGCTATAAAATGCTTCAGTATTTGATTGTCTGTGAGATTTCTTAAAGCAACTATCGAATTGAAGGTAGCTTCGCTAATTTTCATGTAACAACGGGATTCAAGCCTGACTGGGAGAAGGTCTGCTAATAACGTGCAAAAGCATATCAGCCATGAGTGATGGATGAGCCGAATCTCCTAATTCGGTTTCTATGGCGCAGGGTCTCATGGTTGTCTGCTACACGGCTTTTCCCTGGATCTTCCCTCACTTCTGATGATTGACTTCCATTTGCCTGAAAATGATCAGCTAACACTGGTTGGACCGAAGACTCTTCTTCCGTGCTGTGTGACTCTGTGAGTCTGTTACATGTTTATGCCATCTAATTAAATGAGAGCATACGTGTGTTAAAAATTGTACCTGTGTGAAGAAACGTGGGTGAGCACACCTAAATAGCCTTCATCTGGTACCAATAAAGAAAACAGCACTGCACCATTTCAGTCAGACAATAACGAGTGGGCATTAAGTATTGGCTTAGACAGTGACTTAACCTTCCCTTCGTTGAATCTAATACAAATATTAGGATTTGATTAAGGAAATCTTATTTTACGAGTTAGGAAAAAAGCATGTTGTTCTGATTTCCCACGATGTGACTGCGAGCTGGAACCATGGGTCACAGTCTCAGAACAGGGCGTAAAACGTTCAGTATTAAGATGATCAGAGAGTTTCCAAATGGACACTGTGGAGTACACCCGAAACGTTGATTTCTTGATGTCCTCATAGTCACTGCGATGCTGTGCTCTTTCACCTTACTGTTGTTTACCTGTGGATCTCTCTGGTTCAGAACGTAATTGAGATCAAGACTGTCAATACGTTCAAGAAGGAGACTCGTGTCTTTCTGAGGGCAATCGGGATGAACTGATATCGGAAGAATGCGGAAAAAAGCATTGTGGTGAATGATCGCTCGTACTTTCCACACTTCCACGAAACTACGGTGCATATGTGCACTCATCAATGAATGCTTTAATCATATGCCTATGTGTACTGGGAGATAAATTACAGAAATTGTCGGCTACATCTATTCAAATATTATTTTTTATTCAGCATTATGCAATCACTAGGAAACCAAGGAAGGACATTTTGTTTGTCTATTTAGCTGTATATAACGTTTCAAATTGTTATTTTGTCAGATGATTGAGTGCCTTTCCTGCAGTATTCACATGAAATGTGCAGTTCACAAGTTTGAGGCAGCAATATCTTTAATTATTTTTTCCAGACAGAAATAAGCTTGACCGGGATTTGAAACTGAAGCGTTGGATCTGAGTGTCTGCAATGGACTAATTTACTTATTTGTCAAATGTCACCGCTCATGATTTTTTTTAAAAAATGATTTTTGAGATTAAAGGTAGTATATCCATGCAAATGCAAACTTTTCAACTAAACAAATGAAAAGCAGGATGTAAAATCGAGATCAAATATTCACTCAGACATTGAAGGGATATCTGCATAAAGCATTTTTTTTGGCGCAGCCCGATGGACGACGATACTTCTTTGGCGAACATCGACATGAAATTCAGTTTCAGCTACAAAGAGATTCCCGTTAAATATATTTCTCTTGTCCACGGGTTTTTCAAATAATGTGATTTATTTTCTTCCATAGAGATTTCCCCACGTTGTTTAGCTCTTCTCTGAATTTGTTCTGGGTTGCTGCATAAATGCATGTTTTCAGGAAACAACTCAATAACTTCAACATATCTCCTGTTTCAGTCGCGATGTATTCAGGGTTGCTAAAGTCACCGCGATAGTAATTACCGTGTGACAGTCTGGTCATGACCAAACTCACTGACTGCGTTAACCAAAGCAATATGAAACTGCTTGATACCGGCAACAATAAAATTAAGTACTTCCTCCGGTTTTCCATCCCTGAATTGATTTGCTTCTCAGTTCTGTCATCCTGCAGTCCAATGGGAGTCCTATTCGCCACGATGATACGGTGGAATGTTAAAGAATTAAACAAGAAAATTAGGAGAAATGGAAGCCAAGCAACCCAGGTGCTGTAGAACCAGACAAACGCCATTCCGGGAGATGAAGCAAAGAAAGTTACACTTGACTGGCAGCCCCATTCAATTTGATTAATGATTTGCACTGGTTCATATGCAAACAAAAGCGGGATGTTCTTTAACAAGATCAGAACGGAGACGATTCTAAATATTGTGATTGCAGTTTTTTCAGTGCAATGTTTTGTCTTAAACTTCTGACAGCAGATCGCCACAAATCTGTCAAATGCGAAGAAAACGGTGAACCAAACAGTTAGATCCAGACCGATGGTTATCATGTAT
>NC_057717.1:76818563-76826938 GCF_004010195.1 Chiloscyllium plagiosum | reverse complement strand
TAGATCCGATGTTGCCATGGCCACCATGTGAGATGAGATGCAGTTGGAAAGACCACAGTTTTCTCGAAAAAGAATTAAAATGGTCATCATGTTTGCTGCCAGATAAACACAAATGATCGTTAATATTGCAATGCATTGTTGAAACAGAGATGAAGGTACTTATTAAAAGCTTTTGAACACATTCTGAGTGATTTACAAAATCCAAAATTTACCCAAACATTTAATACAGTGATCCAGTCATCAATCTATGTGGTATTGTCTGACTCTCTAAAGATCAGCAAATATATTTTCAGACGACTCTTATGTTTAATTGTTATTGCTAAACCAGTATTGTTAAACCAGAAAAAGGGAATAGGAAAAAGTGTCCTGACATGATTCTCGATATTGTTCTGGTAACACTGAGACATTCAGTAAGTACCATTAACAAGGAAAAACTAAAACCAATTAAATACAAACGGGTTGAATGGCTTACCTGGAAGACTAACAGCTGCGAGAAGTGGATAGTAAAACTCTATCAACAGCAAAATCGGTGGTTCCGTCATTTCTGAGAATAAATGCCTTCTGCAGAGGCTGAAGATCAGTGGCTGGTGTGTGGCCAAGGTATGCAATGGATATGTGTATTTATATATATATCAGACCTCTAGAGAGTCAATTACCTCACATTATCACTGATATTACTCACAATCACCTGAGAAACGAAAAGAAATGTTTCTTTTGCATAATACCCTCAATAAAATAAGATCTCCACCTGGCATTGTTGACTTCACTTCCGTTGCATTCTCTGTTCATTGGATCTCATGTCATGTACTTTTCCTCATTTTTGAATTTAGACCCTTTTCCTTTGAATGACATAATCCTACCTTATGAATCGGTCCCTAAGTTTCTGTCATTAATCCCTTTATCGACTGTACCCTTATATGGCCAATTGCCAATTGTTCCATCATTAATGCATGCGGCGGCTCATCACAGCCTAACCATTCCCCAGTTTCTGAAATCGCAGACTCAGTCGCGATGAATGGGCAAGTGAATTCTGAACAATTGATTACTCTCTTGGAGGTTCACTCATTTACACATCCTATTCAATAAAACCAGTAATTTTCCTGCTTACGTTCAAGAGTGCCACCAGCCGAGCCAGTAACCTATTCTATTCAAGCTGGAAATCAAATAGTTCATGTACCAGCCTTGGTATGAACACCGAGCACTGAATGAATCTGATTGTTTCTCTTACAAAACACAAAGCAGCTTGTACTATTTTCAAAGAAGATACTAATGTTTAAGAATAGAGAAGAGGAATTGAGCATCAACACATCACGAGAGAAATTGTGTCAGAGGAATTTATTGGGCTATATATCTCCCGGTCCTTATCAATTGCACACTGGGATCAGAAAAGATGTAGCTACAGATGCAGTATATGCACTGGTTTTAATTTTCCAAAAAATTACAATGAATTTGGGAAGAGTAGCAAAGGATTCTAAAACGACCAACGTGTAAGACGTTTTGTTTAAAAAAAGGGAACGTGGTCAGTTTTTTTTAACCATGAACCAATCAGCTGAACATCTCTGGTTGAAATTTAAAAAGTAGCAGACTCAACTGTTCAGTAACGAATAGCAGTCCACTTGGAAAATCGCTGATTAATCTAGCAGAATCGGCATGGCTCCAAAATAGGAAAACAGTTTCTGAGAAATTTCTTCGACCTTTTCGAGTAGATCTGAACCATAATCGAAAGAAAGAGAAGCAGTCAAAGCAGAGTGATCAAACTACAAGAAGGGGTTTCACAAGGAACCGTGCAAAAGGATAAGACACGAGAGTCCATGGTATTAGAGGTTGCACGTCAGCATAGTTTCAGAATTTAGCATTTGGCAGGAAATAGCCAATACTGTTCAGGAGTTACTTTTACAAATGACGATCTGAATCGTTGGGGGTTCAACAAGGGTCAGTCCTGGTACCACAAATGTTTTATAACCTTTATTAATGATTTGCAGGAAGGAGGGAAATGCACCTTTTTGCCAAATTTTCAGACAACACAACCACAGATGACAAGGTAAATTCGAAAAGGTGTACAACCAATCGACGGAGAGGTACTGATCGATTAAGTAAGTGGGAAAGAAAATGCCCAACGTAATAAGACGCGAAAGCAATGAGCAGTTGTTCATGTTGAAAGGGAGAGGAAGAAAACGCAACATTATTTAAATGAAAATAACGGAAAAAGGCTGCAGCACATAAATGCTTGAGAGTACTTCTGCATGAAACAGAGAAACGCATAGTGAGGTGCAAGGGGTAATCAGGAAATCTAATTGATTTTTTCCCCAAATTTCAAAGGGTTTGGATTAAAAGAATGCGTAATAGTTATTGCAAAGTGTTGATGAGACAACATCCGGAGTACTCTGAACAGTTTCCGTCTCCTCATGGAAGAAAAGATATGACTTCTTTCAAGCCAGTTCACGAAATTTCAAACACTCAAACCCAGAGTGTGAATTTTCCGCATGTGTGAAAGCTAAACTAGTTCGGAATCCACTCCTAGATATTTAGAATTATGAGAGTTGAAGTCACCGAAATATGTAGAATTCTGAAGGGATTTGACCAACTAAATGCTGAGAACAGGTTTCCCTTCATCGGAGAGTCTAGAATCAAATGATACTGGATCAGAAGGTAGGCAATTCAATTTGAGACTCAGAGAAGATGCAAGTTTATCTTAGATTAGGTTACTTACAGCGCAAAACAGGTCCTTCGGCCCAACAAGTCCACACCGACCCGCCTAACATTACGGGCAATTTCGCATAACCAATTCACCTGACCTGCACATCTTTGGACTGTGGGAGGAAACAGGAGCACCCGGAGGAAAGTCACGCAGACACGGGGAGAATGTGGAAACTCAACACAGTCAATCGTCTGAGGCGGGGATTGAACCCGGGCATCTGGTGCTGTGAGGCAGCAGTGCTAACCACTGTGCCACCGTGCCGCCCAAAGGATTCTGGCTCGGGACCCCTTGCCACAGACAGCTGTGGCTCAGAACCCATTGCTCTATTTCAGGCTGAGATAGATATATTCTGATCACGAAGGGAATCATTCATTATGGGAAAACGCAGGAATGGAACAACATTGGGTCGATCATGTTCCTGTTGCATGTCTGAGTTGGCTTTAGAAACAGCATCGTCTATTCTAGTTTATATTTCCTGCAAACCTATGGACTTAGTATGTACGAAGTATCAGCTCAAACCGTTGTAGTAAATATTTGGTTGCTGTGCCGATTGCCAGACAGAGAATTATGTTTCTGTTTTTGCAGCATGAACTGGTCAACTATTGCCTTCATGACCATGTCCGCAATCACTATGAGATTACTGAATGTAACCTTGCTCGCTTTGTTGGTTTTTAAACGTTTCATCACCATACGAGGTAACATCATCAGTGAGCCTCTAGTGAAGCACTGGCATTATGGCCCGCATTCTACTTATGTACTTGGGTTTCCGTGGGCAGGTGATGTCATTTCCTGTGGTGATGCCATTTCCTATGCTTTTTCTCAGATGATGTTCTAATGCAGCTTCGCATGGATGTTGGGATGATTGCTCCTGCTGTTCTGTATTTGTTCCATGTGTGTTGTTTTCCAGTAGACCTTGGTTTGAAGCCCTCCATTGACTGTTCATTGAACTGTGACATCAAGGAATGGCACATTATTGTGGTTTTCCTCCACTATTTCTTCTTCTCCCACAAATGAAGCTGCATTGGAACATTATTTTAACGAACCGCCACACACTGCAGCACAGAAGATCTACAAAGATTAAAAGAAAACTACATATACAGCGCATATAAAAAGGTGGTTAGCCAATGAACACTGTCCGTCAATTTCTCAGTTAAAAAAGCAGCAGACAAAACCCTCCCAGAAAACTTCGCCACTCTCCCTTTCATCATACACATCTCAGGAACGACTGCCAGACTACTCAAACCTCTTGGTATTATGGTAGCCCACAAAACCCCCACCACCCCCAACACACTAAAATGAACATGCAACATCCGGTGCAGACAACAAGCAAGACGTACGTCATTTACAAAATACTACTTTGGACAAACAGGCAAAAAACTAGCCTCCAGGATACATGAACATCAACTTGCCACGAAAAGACATGACCCACTATCACTAGTATCCTTACATACAGATGAGGAATGTCACCACTTCAACTCTGACAACATATCCATCCTTGGACAAGTCAAACTGAGACACTCAAGAGATTCCTCCAACCATGGCATTCCAACAGGAACTCTATCAACAATAACATCGATTTCTATCTAAATATCATCTTCTGAGAAAAAGAACAGGAAATGATATCCCCAACACAAGAAATGGCATCACAAGCATGGAACAAATCAACTTACCTTATTTTCCGTCGATAATCATTATATCGTCAGTCAGATCTTTGGACAAACTGAGTCTGTATGGTGGTTTTCTGCTCTACAGTTTGAGCAGTCTACACTTTAAGGGGTTCAATGTTCAGTTTCAGACATCGATGCATAGACAACGTTTAGAAGTCAGATAGCCTGAAACTGGAATACTCGACCAGTGATTTTTCATTCCTTTATTTGAAAATTGGCAGATCTGGAATGCCCATATCTCTGTCTGCTCCAGTGAAAAAGAACGTGCTGTTCTATGGATCGGTGACATTGTAGGTGAGCAGTGGACATGGTCCTGATCAACGAGTACACCAAAACTACACTGTGCAGACTGAAAATGCCAGATCCTGCAATACAATAACGATCCAACATTTCAGCAATTTAAGGTGGGACCTTGATCAAAAATAAGTTGAGCTTGAAAGGAGCAAACAACCAAAATGTGACCGGTGGATAAGGACAAAATAAACTGGATCAAACACATGGACCTCTGAGAAAAACGATCATTTTGGAGGAGTCCAAAAATTCAGTTTCTGAGGTAGTAAGAGCTCATGTGAAAGAGCAGACGGTTGAAATGGCAAGAATCGCTGCTGAAATGGCTGATCATTATGAATTTGCTCATAAAGCAAAGTTCGGCCTCCAACACCAATTTCTTTTGTCTCTGTGATAACAAGGTCACAAACCCACCAAGTGAAACGGGAGTGGAAAGTACAGAACACAGATAAGGAAGTTGAAGTAGAATTATCAGAGGCCATGTTTGATCGAGTGATTCAATCAAAAAAAGGATCAGTGGCGGATAAAGCGGATATTTTTCGTGCAAATCAATTAACTTAGTCATAACAGGAAGTTGGAAAACTGAAGCAAATATATCAGATAGCGTACACAGACAAATACAAATGTGAGTATATTCCGGAATGTTGCAATCTTAAAAATGATATCTTGATAAGGAAGTAGAGGCCATCATATATCGGGCAGATGAGAAATAGACAGAGGTTCATCAAGTTGTATTAGCATAGGATTATGGAAAGGTGGTGTTGCATGTGGCACATAAATTACTAATGCAAGGTCATTCAATTTTAAGAAAACTTCAAGCTAAAACTTATAAAGCATTTTTCATGGCCTGGACTGCACATGATGGGGTTGGCCTTTTTCTCGACATGCCATACATCTCAGGCAGTAATAAAACAAACAACTTTAATACTCATTCGTGCATTTGAGAAAACGTCGATTGTGTAGGATACCTACTGATGATAAAAAAATAAGAATCAGCTTTTGTTGACAACAATGCACGTATCCCCTAGATTTCCAACGGCCTTTCCATTCCGTCATATCACAGCTAAAAGGACTGCAGACGTCGTACACAAGCTTTTCACTAGATACAAACTACCCACAAAGAAATAATCAGATCAAGAGTGAAATATACATCCAAATTATTGCGGCAAGTTATGGAAAATTGCAGACACAACAATTCAAATCTACTGCAGACCATCTGTAATCACAAAGTTGCAGTAGAAAGCTGGCATCAGGCTTTTAAGGCATGTTGAGGGTTTATGGTGAGGACTATCCAGACGATCAGGATACAGGAATTCCATATGTACCTTTTTTGCATTCGCTTTGCAACAAACGGACCCAGCAAATTCAGTCTATTTGAATTCACTTTGGAACATGATGTGAGAGGAGCAATGAAAATAATTAAGGAGAAAATGCTGACTCAGAATTCAGGGACCACATACTTGGACTTTTGTCAAACTTTAGGAAATCAGTAAATAGACACGTACCCTGGCTGCAATTTGGAGAGATTAAACTGTTTACTTTTCTTGCATTTGTGGGAATTGTATTTCTTAGAACAGCATACGATTTCAGTCTTGTGTTTTTCTCGTGATTAGTCGTTATGCAGGAATGGTTTGGGATGATAATAGTTTAGTTAATTTGTTCAGTTTTCGAGTCAGATATATAAATTATGATTTGTGTATTGTAAAATGAGTGTCAGGGATTTCTTTCACTTAACTACTAGAAGTTGCTGAAAAACGGTATGACACCTCTTTTCAGGGTCCTTTTAACAGGTTATAGGGCCTGGGCTGTCCATTTGGTTTATCAGTTTTTGTTCTAAGAAGGGTGAGCCTTCTCCTCTATATAACACAAAGGCAGCTGATGTGGATCTTGGAACACATTTCCTGCAAGGAAAAGAAAAACGGGAGTCCAATGAAAACCCTTCAATTGCCTGAATGTGTAAAGCTCCAAAGACAGTTTAGAAGTTGGCCACTCTCCAGGACAAAGCAGCCCACGTATTTGCTACTTGATGCACAAGCACCCACTTCCTCCCCCACCAGCTCGCATTCACAGCAGTGCATACTATCGACAAGACGAACTGCAGAAATTCACCAAACCTCCAAAGCCATCACGTTCCATGAACATTTTCATGTAGAAAGACAAGGGCAGCACATGTATGGGAGTACCACCACCTTCAGCGTCCTCTCCATGCTACTCACAACGCTGACTTGGAAATATATCACCATTCCTTCACGTTCGCTGTGTGAAAATCCTGGAATTCCCTCCTTAATAGCATCGTGGTCAACCCACTGTAGATGAGATGCAAATGTTCAAACGAGCAGCAAGCCACCACCTTCTCAAGGTCAACGACAGCTGTTCAATAAGTGCTGGTCAAACAAAAATGCTGACATCCCACAAATGAATAAAAACATGCATTAAGGAACAGGGGTCTTACTTCTTATGAGGAAACAAAGAGCAGACTTGAGGACGTTGAAAAAGTTATTAATCATTTGAATGAAACCATCGAAATGATTATGTCTCTATAGACCTAAAGTACGGATTTCTGGACAATAGGGCCACAACAGAATTCTTTGATAGCTGAACTCTGGAGAACAACACTGAACATGGGTCTATCAATGGACACAAAACGCCAGACAATCTTGGTTGGAATCATAGCCTGAATCCACCATCAATCGGGTAATAGAAAACGTAGCTTCTGAGGGTTAACTTGCTCTTATCAGGACTCTCAGCTTAGTGTAAATATCCAATGAAGTTGAAGTAATTGTGTCAGCCTTTATTCAACTGTGAGGCTTCTTAATAAACAGCCAAATGAAATGTAGATTTGGGTAATTTACTCGAAGAGACTTTTTTTCCAAAGTAACTTGTTAAGGGACGTTGACAAACTATCATAAAGGAATTGAAAGCAATTAGCTGTTTCTGGGATGCAACCTTTGTTTGCTGTTTTCTGTGACACAGGAGAAGACATTGCTTGATAACCCGCTGGTTCATGACTATCAGTTCAATAAGATCGTCTGGAGAAAGAATGTCGTGAGGAAAAGGGATTAACAGAAGCATAAGCTGCGCTTCAAAGAGATATTCAATGCCAAAGGTAAAATGTAACAGATGAGCTACTTCTGATATGAAAGCAAGCTTTATACATGGTGGCTCCATCGCAGTGATCAATGAAGTAAATGAACGTGTCGAAAAGACCATCCATAGATTCACACCATATACCTGAAGGACAGAAACGTGCATAAAAATTCAATGTCAGGATGCCTCAGTCTCAGACGTTCACAGAACAATACAGTTTAACAATCAAACAATAGGCGCATTCAAAGGGAGGCAGTATTACTTAAGATTGGAGCTAAATTCCTCCACTAACTTGGTGAGAGTGAAATTTCATTCTCAGACTGAACTTGCAGACTTGAGAGGTGTCATTTTGTTTGCTATGTGCCATAAAGTTGAAATAGTTGTTTCAGTATTTGATTGTCTGTGAGATTTCTTAAAGAAACTAACAAATTGAAGGCAGCTTCGCTAATTTGCATAGAACAAATACCTGACTGGGGGAAGGTCTGCTAATGGCGTGCAGAAGCATATCAGCCATGAGCGAATGGTGGATGAGCCAAATTTCCTAATTCTGTTTCTATTTCTTGTAGTCTAACGGTTGTCTGGCAGACAACTCTTCCCTGGGTCTTCCATCGTTTCTGATGATTGACTTCCATTTG
>NC_057717.1:76811451-76817404 GCF_004010195.1 Chiloscyllium plagiosum | reverse complement strand
CCCCACGTTTTTTAGCTCTTCTCTGAATTTGTTCTGGGTTGCTGCATAAATGCATGGGTTCAGGAAACAACTCAACAACTTCAACAAACCTCCTGTTTCAGTCGCGATGTATTCAGGAATGTTAAAGTCACCGCGATAGTAATTACCGTGTGACAGTCTGGTCATGACCAAACTCACAGAATGTGTCGACCAAAGCAATATGAAACTGCCTGATACCGAGAATAACAAAATTATGGTATTCCTCCGTTTGTCCATTCTGGAATTGCTTTGCCTCTCAGTTCTGTGACCCTGGAGTCCAATGCGAGTTCTATTTGCCACGACAACACGGTGGATGTTAAAGAATTAAACAAGAAAATTAGGAGAAATGGAAGCCAAGCAACCCAGGTGCTGTAGAACCAAACAAAAGTTGTCCCTGGAGATGAAGCAATGAAAACACGGTGGATGGTTAAAGAATTAAACAAGAAAATTAGGAGAAATGGAAGCCAAGCAACCCCGGTGCTGTAGAACCAGACAAAAGTTGTCCCTGGAGATGAAGCAATGAAAGTTACAATTGACCGGCAGCCCCATTCAATTTTATTAACGATTTGCACTGGTTCATATGCAAACAAAACTGGGGTGTTCTTTAACAAGGTCAGAACGGAGACGATTATTAATATTGTGATTGCAGTTTTTTCAGTGCAATGTTGAGTCTTAAACTTCTGACAGCAGATCGCCACAAATTTGTCAAATGTGAAGGAAATGGTGAACCAAACAGTTAGATCCAGACCGATGGTAGTCAACTATGAAATGAGCTTGCACACAGATGTGTGGGAGAAGAAGGAAAATGGAAAGTGATAACTCAAAATACGATACACTATAATACTATTGACAATAACTATTAGATCCGACGTTGCCATGGCCACCAAGTAAACCGAGATGCATTTGGACAGATCACAGTTTCCTCGGCAGTGAATTAAAATAGTCATCACGTTCGTTGTCAGTGAAACAGAAATGATCGTTAATATTGCAATGCATGATTGAAGCAGAGGTGAAGGTACTTAATAAGAGCGTTTGAACACATTCTGAGTTAGTTATAAACTACAAAATTTACCCAGACATTTAACATGCTGTTCCTGTTTCATTCTACATGGGATTCTCGGACTGTCTGAAGATCAACAAACATATTTTCCGAGTACATTCATTTGAATGATTCTTATTAAACCACTAAAGCTTCCAGAAAAAAAGGGAAAAGGCAAAAGTGCACTGACCCGATACTCGATGTTGATCTGGAAGCAAAGAGACATACAGTATGCGGCATTAACAAGAAAAAACTAAAATCAATTTAATACAAACGGGTTGAATGGCTTCCCTGGAAGACTAACAGCTGCGAGAAGTGGATAGTAACACTCCTTCAATAGCAAAACCGGTGGTTTTGCCATTTCTGAGAATGAATGTCTTCAGCAGAGGCTGAAGGTCGGTGACTGGTGTGTGGCCAAGGTATGGAAAGGTAATGTGCATTTATACATGCACCAGACCTCTAGAGATGTAATTATCTCATATCATCACTGATTCTACTCGCATTCACGTGTGAAACTAAAACAAAGTTTTATTTTTCATAATATCCTAAATTGAATATAATCTGCACCTGGCATCGTTGACTTCACTTCCATTGCCTTCTCTGTTCATTGGATTCTATTGTCATGTACTTTACCTCATTTCTGAATTTAGACGGCTTTCCTTTGTGTGAAATAAACTTGCCTTGGAAATTGGCATCTACGTTTTTTTTGTCATTGATCCCTTTATGGACGGAGCTCTTCTCTGACCAATTGCTAATTGTTATGCCAGTAATGCATACGATAGCTCATCACAGTCTAACCATTGTCCAGTTTCTGAAATCGAATACCCAGTCGTGATAAATTGACAAGGGAATTCTAAACGATTGATTACCATCTTGGAGATTGACTGCTCTCCACATCCTATTTAACAAAACCAGTAATTTTCCATAACTCTAAGAATGCCATCGTCCCAACAAGTGATACATTCTATTCAAGCTGAAAATTGATGTTGTCCATCTGGTAGCCTGGGTATGAACATCGAGCACTTGAATGAATCTCAGTGTTTCTTTCAGAAAACACAATGAAGCTACCAATGTATAAGAATATACAGGAGGAATTGAAAGTTAACTCATCAGGAGAGAAGTATTGTCAGAGAAATTCATTTGGGCCATATAATCTCCTGGTCCTAATTAATTACAGGAGAAAATATGGACTGCAGATGCTGGAGATCAGAGCTGAAAATGTGTTGCTGGAAAAGCGCAGAACGTCAGGCAGCATCCAAGGAGCAGGAGAATCGAGGTTTCGGGCATGAGCCCTTCTTCCGAAGAAGGGCTCATGCACGAAATGTCGATTCTCCTGCTCCTTGGATGCTGCCTGACCTGCTGCGCTTTTCCGAATAAATTACACCCTGGAATTCGAAAAGATGTAACTACAGATGTAGTATGTGCATTGGTTTTAATTTTTCAAACACAAAATGAAAGATAAGCACATGGATGATTTTGGGATAGTGTGGGGGGACGAGTTGAGAATAGTTCACAGGTCGGCTCAACATCGAGGGCCGAAGGGCCTGTTCTACGCTGTATTCTTCTAAGCTCTGTGTTCTATGTTCTAGAAACTGAATTCGGAAAGAGTACCAGAGATTTCAAAAACTGCCAATGTGTCATACTTTTTGAAAAAAAAAGGGAACGTGACCAAACCATGTTAACCGTGAGCCAATCTGCTGACCATCTCTTGTTGAAAACAAATGCAGCAGATTCAACTGTTCATTAAAGAATAGCGGTCCACTTTGAAAATCACAGATTAATCAAGCAAAATTAATGTGTCTCCAGAAAAATAAATCAATTGCTGAAAACGTCCTTTAACCTTTTCGATGAAGTCTAAATCATAATCGAAAGAAAGAGAAACAGTCAAAGCAGAGCGTTCAAACTACCAGAATGTGTTTCACAAGGAACCATGCTAAAAAGGCACAGACACAGGTGTCCATGGTATCAGAGATAGGTATATCAGCATAGTTTGAGAAGTTGGTATTTGGCAGGAAATAGCAAATGGTGTTCAGGAGTTATTTTTAGAAATGGCGATCTTTATTGATACGGGTTCAACAGGGGTCAGCCCTGGTACTACACGTGTTTTGGAATCTTTATTAATGATTTGCAGGAAGGAAAGGGAATGCACTTTTGCCAAATTTTCGGGCAACACAACAACAGGTGACAAAGCAAATTCTAATTCACAACCCATCTGCAGAGAGTCAATGATGGATTAAGTAAGTGGTCAAAAAAATGTCCAATTGAATAAAAAATGATAAAAAAGAGAAGGTTTTCATGTTGAAAGGGAGAACAAGAAAACGCCGAATTATTTAAATGAAAATGACAGAAATGGGCTCATAAATGCTTGAGAATACATCTGCATGAAACATAGAAATGAACAGAGAGGTGCAAGAGATAATCAGGAAAACTAATTGAATTTTGGCCCAAATTTCGAAAGGGCCAAAATTAGAAGAATATGTAATATTTACTGCAAAGTGCTGGTGGGACCACATCTGGATTACTGTGAACAACTTCCGCCTCCTTATATTCAGAAAATATGTTAATTCTTTGGAGACAGTTCACAAAATTTCAGATAATCAACCCCGGTGTAAGAATTTGTTGAATGTGCAAAAGCTAATCTGGTTAGGAACCTACCCCTAGAAGTTTATAATTATGAGAGGTGATGTCATTGAAATGTGTAGAATTCTGAAGGGACTTGACGAGGTAAATGCTGAGAATGCGTTTTCTGTCATCGCAGAGTCTAGCATCAAATGATTTTGGATCAAAATAAAGGCAATTCATTTTAAGACTCAGATAAGATGGAAATTCTTTTCACAAACGCTTGTGTCTCGGCACCCCTTGCCACAGAAAGCCGCAGGTCCACGCTTCTAGTTAAGGCTGAAACAGATAGATTCATTTATTACGGGGAAGGCAAGGAATGGAAGGTGAACAGTATTGGGTCGTTCATGCTCCTGATGTATATCAGAGTCAACTCTCGAAGCAGTATGGTCCATTGTTGTTTATACTTCCTGAGACCTAATGGCCTTAATATGTATGAAGTATAGCCTCAAACCATTGTAGTAAATATTTGGTTGTTTTGCCCATTGCCAGGAAGTGAGTTACTTTCGTGTTTTTGCAGCGTGAACTGGTTAAGTATTCCCTTCATAAACAACTCTCCAATCCCCATGAGATTACTGGACGTAAATTTGGTCAGTGAACGGCAAAGTTCGCTTTCAGACGTTACGTCACCATACGAGGTAACATCATCAGTGAGCCTCCGGTGAAGCACTGGAGTTGTGGACCACATTCTATTTCTGTGCTTAAGTTTCCTTGGGCTGGTGATGTCATTTCTTATGGTGATGCCATTTCCTGTGCTTTTTCTCAGAAAATGTTCGAATGCAGCTTCGTGTTAATGTTGGGATGATTGCTCCTTCAGTTCTGTATTTGGTCCGTATATGTTCTTTCCTGTAGATGTTGGTTTGAAGTTCCCCCTTAGACTGTTCATTCTCCTGTGACATATAGGAATGGCACATTATTGTGGTTTTCACAAACGTTTTCCTCTTCTTCCACAAATGAAGCTGCATTAGTACGTTATTTCAACCAGCCACCACACACAGCAGCACAGAGGAACTACGACCAGCAGGAGAAAACCGCACTTCCACTGTATTCAAAAAGAATGTGTACCCAATGAGCACAGTCCGTCGATGTCTCAGCAACTAAACCAAAGAAGCAGACAAAACACTCCCAGAAATCTTGGGCACACTCCCCTTCATTAAACACATCTTAGAAATGACTGCCAGATTCTTCATTTGTCATCATGGCAGCCCAAAAACCCACCAACACACTAAAACAGCATCTAATGAACTTGAAAGGCTCATTACAGTCAACAAGCAAAATGAACGTCATTTGCGAAAAACTGTTTTGGACAAACAAACGCAAAGCTAGCCTCCAGGATACATGCACATCAACTTGCCACCAAAACATACCCAACTATCACTAGTGTCTATACATACAGATAAGGAAAGACACCACTTCGACTGGGACTATATATCCATTCTCGGACAAGTCAAACAGAGACACTCACGAGATTCCTAGATGCGTGGCATTTCAACAGGAACTCTATCAACCAAACCAACGATTGCTATCCCAGTTATTATCCTCTGAGAAACAGAACAGGAAATGAAATCACCAACACAGGAAATGGAATCACCACAGGATGTAGGAGTGTTACCCACGGTGGTCGAATAGCCAGCACAGAATCAGACAACTGAAGAATTCCAGGAAGTATACACTGGGATTTCTCCTGTCTGTGTGATAACAAGGTCACAAACCCACCAGTTGAAACAGGAGAAAAAAAATATCACAGAATACAGATAAGGAAGTTGAAGTTGAATTATAAGAGGCCATGCCTGACCCAGTGACTCAATCAGAAAGAGAATAAGTGAAGGAAAAAGCAGATATTTTTCGTGCAAAGCAATTAACTCAGTCACAACAAGAAGTTGAAAAAACTGAAGCAATTATAACAAATAGCGTTGACATACAAACATCTAAGTGTATTCCCGAATGTTACGATCTTAAAAATGATATCCTGATCAGGAAATGCAAACTATCAAATATTATGCGGATCAGAAATAGGCAGAGGTTCATTAAGTTGTATTACTATGGGGTTATAGACAGGTGGTGTTGCATGTAGCACATGAATTAACAATACAAGGTCATTCAGTATTTAGGAAAACCTCAAGCTAAAGAAAAAAAGCCTTTCTCCTGGCCTGGACTACATAAGGGTGTGGTTGATCTTTTCCTGTACTTGGCATACATTTCAGGTATTTGGAAAAACTCAGGCAGTAATAAAACCAGCATACCATTTCAATCTTGCGTTTTATTTCTCGAGAATAG
>NC_057717.1:76806280-76810951 GCF_004010195.1 Chiloscyllium plagiosum | reverse complement strand
ATTATTATTGCTAAACTACTAATGCTTCGAGAAAAGGGGAATAGGAAAAATTGTCTCGACAGGATTCTCGATATTGTCCTTGTAACACTAAGACATAGAGTATGTGGCATTAACATTGTAAAACGAAACTCAATTAAACACAAACTGATTGAATGGTTTACCTGGAAGACTAAAAGCTGCGAGAAGTGGATAGTAAATCTCTTTCAACAGCAAAATCGGTGCTTTTGCCATTTCTGAGAATGAATGTCTTCAGCAGAGGCTGAAGGTCGTTGACTGGTGTGTGGCCAAGGTATGGAAAGGTAATGTGCATTTATACATGCATCAGACCTCTAGAGATGAAATTACCTCAAATCATCACTGATACTACTCACATTCACCTGTGCAAAGAAAACAAACTTTACTTTTGCATAATACTCGAAATAAAGTATGATCTGCACCTGGCATCGTTGACTTCATTTCCATTGCCTTTTCTGTTCACTGGATTCTAATGTCATGTCGTTTACCTCATTTCTGAATTTTGACCATTTTCCTTTGCGTGAAATAATCTTGCCTCATGAGTTGGCATCTAGGTCTTTTTTGTCATTGATCAATTATCGACTGTACTCTTCTCTGGCCAATTGCCAATTGTTACATCAGTAATGCAGATGGCGGCTCATCACAGTCTAACCATTGTCCAGTTTCTGAAATTGAATCCTCAGTCATGATTAATGGACAAGTGAATATTAAACGATTGATTACCATCCTGGAGATTCACTGCTCTCCACATCCTATTCAATAAAACTAGTAATTTTCTTTCTTGCCTTTAGCAATTCCATCCTCCCAGCCAATAACACATTCTAGTCAAGGTGGGAATTACATAATTCATGTGATAGCCTGGAAATGAACACCGAGCATTGAATGAATCTCAGTGTTTCTTTCAGAAAACAAAAAGAAGCTACTAATGTTTAAGAATATAGAGGAGGAATTGAATATCAACACATCAGGAATGAAGTAGTGTCAGAGAAATTAGTTGGGCCATATAATCTCCTGGTCCTGATAAACTGCACTTTGGAATCGAAAAGGTGTAACTCGAATTGTAGTAGAAATATTGGTTTGAATTTTTCAAAACGAAACTGAATTCGGAAAGAGTACAAGAGGATTCTAAAACTGCCAACGTGTCGTACGTTTTGAAAAATAAGGAACGTGACCAATTATTTTTAACCGTGAGACAAACTGCTGAACACCTCTTGTTGAAGACAGTGCAACAGATTCAACTGTTCAGTTAAAAACAGGAGTCCACGTGGAAAATCACAGATTAATCAAGCAAAAGCGACATGGTTCCAGAAAAGGAAAATAATTTCTGAGAAATTGGTTCGAACTTTTCGAGAAAGTCTGACATTAATCGCAAGGAACAGAAACAGTCAGAGTGTTCAAACTAACAGAAGGCTTTTCGCAATGAACCATGCATAAGGATAATACACAAATGTCCGTGGTATTGGGGATAGTATATCAGCATAGTTTGAAAACTTGATATTTGGCAGGAAATAACAATTGGTCTTCAGGAGTGAATTTCGGAAATGGTGATCTGTATCGGTAGGTTTTATCAAGGCTTCAACAAAGGTCACTCCTGGTACTACAAATGTTTTGTAATCGACGTTAATAATTTGCAGGAAGCAAGGGAATGCACTTTTGCCAAATTTTCAGACAATACCAACAACAGGTGCCATGGCAAATTCTAAGGGTGGTACAACCAATCTACGGAGCGTAACTGATGGGTTAAGTAAATGGGTTTAATTATGCCCACCGGAATAAAAAGTGAAAACTAGAGAAGTTGATCATGCTGAAAGGAAGAACAAGAAAACGCAGCATTATTTAAATGAAAATGACGGAAAAAAGATGCAGAACATAAATGCTTGAAACATAGGAATGCACTGGGAGGTGCAAGAGGTATTTAGGAAAACTAATTGAATTTTGGCCCAAATTTCATAGGGGTTGGATTAGAAGAATATGTAATAGATACTGCAAAGTGCTGGTGAGGCCACATCCGGAGTCCTGTGAACAATTTCCATCTCCTTATTTCTTTAGGGGCAGTTCACGAAATTTCAGATACACAATCCCCGGTGTGGAGGTTCTGGCAAATGTGCAAAAGCTTAATGGAAATCTGCTGTGGGAAGTTTAGAATTATAAGATATGATGTCATTAAATGTGTAGAATTCTGAAGGGACTTGACGAAGTAAATGCTGAGAACACGTTTTTCTTTATCGGAGGGTCCAGAATTAAATGATATTGGATCAGAATAAAGGCAATTCAATTTAACACTCAGATAAGATGGAATTTCTTCTTTCAAAGGATTATGCCTCGGGGCCCCTTGCCCCAGTGAGCTGTGGGTAAGAGTCCAAGCTTCTATTTAAGGCTGAGATCGATAGATTCTGATCACGAAAGGAATCAATAATTAGTGCAAAAGTCAAGAATGGGAGGTGAACAATATTGGGTCGATCGTGCTGCTGTTGCATGTCAGAGTCAGCTCGAGAAGCTATGTGGTCTATTCATGTTCATACTTCCTGCGACCTGATGGAATTCATATGTACGACTTATCACCTCAAACCGTATTTGGTTGCTATGTCCATTGCCAGGTAGAGAATTATTTTGTGTTTTTGCAGCGTGAACTGATCAACTATTGCCTCCTTAACATCTTAGCAATCACCACGAGATTACTGGATATAATTTTGCTCGCTCAGATGGAATGTTCATTCTCGGACATTTCGTCACCATATGAGAAAACATCATCAGTGAGCCTCAGGCGAAGCACTGGTGTTATTGCTCACTTTCTGTCCATGTTCTTCGGTTTCCTCGGGCTGGTGATGTCATTACCTGTGGTGATGCCATTTGCTGTTATTTTTCTCAGAAAATGTTCTCATGCAGCTTCGTGTTGGCTTTGGGATGGTTGCTTCTGCAGTTCAGTACTTGGTCCCCATTCTCCTGTGACATTTAGGAATTGCACATTGTTGTGGTTTGAGTCATCTTTTTCCTCTTCTTCCACAAACGAAGCTGCATTAGAACATTATTTCACGAGGCACCGCACACGGCAGCATAGGGGAACTACAAAGTGCCAAAGAAAGCCGTATTCAAAATAGCAGGCACCCAATCTACCCACTCCTCTCTCTCCTCCCTGACCTACCACCTTCATCCTCTCCCCCACTCACCCATTGTACTCTATGCTGCTTCCTCCCCACCCCCACCCTCCTCTAGCTTATCTCTCCACGCTTCAGGCTCATGCCTTTATTCCTGATGAAGGGCTTTTGCCTGAAACGTAGATTTCGAAGCCCCTCGGATGCTGCCTGAACTGCTGTGGTCTTCCAGCACCACTAATGCAGAAGCTGGCTTCCTGCATCTGCAGTCATTGTGTTTACCCAATCAACACAGCCCATCGATTTCTGAGCAGCAATCCCGAACAAGCAGACAAACCCGTGCAGAATTCCTGGCCACTACATCAAACCCATCTCAGAAATGACTGCTCTAACCACTTTGGCATGATTGTCACCCACAAACACACGAACAGACTAAAACAGCAGCTAATGCACTTTTTAAAAAAACCTGCACAGACAACAAGCAAAATAAATATCATGTACAAAATACTATATTCGACAAATACGCAGAAAACTAGTCACCAGATACATGAACATCAAATGGCCACTAAACACATGACCCACTATCTCTATTTCCTTACATAAGATGAGGGAAACGAACGTTTTAAAAGAAATGGGAGTTTGCCTAATGTTTTCAGTGAAATCGATGGTAACAGGAAATGGAGGATAAGTGAAGTGAACGTTCAGAGGGTGTTAGTAAATTGACAACAACTGAATAGCAAATGAACTGAGGCAGCGAGATTAATGCAAAATGTAAAACAAATGGCGCTAGAGACAAACCAAACATGGCTGCTTAACATGCGCATAAGAGCGTCTGACCAAAGGAACAAGTTATCCAAAACTGTGTAATCTAATTATGGATGAGACATCATACCACGTTGTAAAGGAGATGGTTTCAAAACACAACGGGAAGCAAAGACCGTTTTCTGTTTACAAATACACAGCAGAATGGTGGGGTTGTATGTCACGAGATATGGGTCCAACATCATGGTTGAAGCCATCTTCATGGGTACAGACCTTGGCTATCAGTTTCTGCCTGGCAAGTCTGCGTTGTTGTGTATCTCAATGACTCCCTTGGAGAGCGCTAACTTCAAGGTGCAGACTGAATGTCCTTGATCACTGAAGTTTTTCCCAAGTTGGAGTGAACATTTCTTTCTGGCGATTGGTTGTGTGGAAACCATTTCTCCATTGTTGCAGTGACTGCATGTTCTTGCCAGTGTAGAATGCCTCAGATCATCCTTGTTTGCAGAGCATGAGGTAGGCAATCTTGGCCCAGTCAAATCAGTACCTTCCTTTTACATGGTGAGTGCTGATCCCACATATGATAATAGCATCCATGTCGATGATTTGGCAGCGTTGTGCCATGTTGTGGTCGCTGTTGTCCTGAAGGCTGGGCAGTTTGCTGTGAACGGTGGTCTGTTTAAAGTTTGGAGGTTGTTTGAATTCAATATGACATCAGGTTGACCTTGGTGAGGTATTCGCCACCACCGATGTCATGTTAAAGGCTTCAAATAGCGTGGTATAGTTTCTTCTTTCTCGCGACCTA
>NC_057717.1:76760275-76804334 GCF_004010195.1 Chiloscyllium plagiosum | reverse complement strand
GTTTGTCAAATTTTAGAAAATCTGTAAATAGCCACTGACCATGGCTTCAATTTGGAGAGACTAAATTGTATTCTTTTATTGCATGAGTGGGAGTTGTATTTATTAGAACAGCACACCATTTCAGTATTGTGTTTTTCTCGTGAATAGTAGTAATAGGGGAATGGATTGGTATGATAATAGTTTAGTTAATTTGTTGACTGTTCTAGTCAATTAAATAAGTTATGATTTGTGCAATGTGGAATCAGTGTCAGGGATTCATTTCACTTAACAACTGCAAGTTGCTGGAAAACAGGATGACGCATCTTTTCCTAGTCCTTTTAAAAGATTATAGGGCATGGCACTCCCCTTTAGGTAATGCAGTTTTTGTTCTAAGAGGGGTGGTCATTACCCTCTGTATAACACAAAGACAGCAGGTGTGCTTCTTGGAACACATCTTCTGCAAGGGCAATGTCGGGAGTCTGAACGAAAACTCTTCAATTATCTGGAGAAGTGAAGGTCCAAAGACAATCAAGAAGTTGGCCACTCTCGAGGACAAAGCAGCCCACTCATTTGGGTGTTACATGCACAAGTAACTACTCCCTCCCCCACCAACTCACAGTCGCAGCAGTACGTACTATCTACAATAAGCACTGTTGAAATTCACCAAAAATCCTCAGCCAACATCTTCAACTTCCCCTCCAAGCTACTCTCAATCCTGTCTTGGAAATATATCAGCATTCCTTCACGTTCGCTGTGTGAAAAGCCTGGAATTCCCTCCTTATTAACATTGTGTTTACTCCACTGTAGATGAGATGCAAATGTTTAAAAAAACAGCAAACCACTACCTTCTCAAGAGCAGCGAGAGCTGTTCAATAAACCCTCCCATCCTGGCACCTTTCCCTGTCACCTGCAAAACCTGCGCCCACACATCCTCCCTCACCTCCATTCAAGGCCCTAAAGGAGCATTCCACATCCATCAAATTTTACTTGCACATTCACCAATATCATTTATTGTATCCGTTGCTTCCGATGTGGTCTCCTCTACATTGAGGAAACTGGACGCATCCTAGCAGAGTGCTTTAGGGAACATCTCCGATGCACCCGCACCAATCAACCACACCGCCCTGTGGCCCAACATTAAAACTCTCCCTCCCATTCTGCCGACGACATTGAGGTCCTGGGTCTCCATCACCGCCACTCCCTCACCACCAGACGCATGGAGGAAGAACGCCTCATCTTCTGCCTTGAACACTTCAACCCCAGAACATCAATGTGGACTTGAACAGTTTCCTCATTACCCCTTCCCCCACCTCACCACAGTTCCCAACTTCCAGCTCAGCATCGTCCCCATGACCTGTCCTACCTGCCTATCTTCTTTTCCACCTATCCACTCCACCCTCCTCCCCCCAGCCTACCACCTCCATCCACTCCCCCACTCAACTATTATACACTGTGCTACTTTCTCCCCACCCCCACCCTCCTCTCACTTATCTCTCCACGTTTCAGGCTCTCTGCCTGTATTCCTGATGTAGGGCTTTTGCCCGAAACGTCGATTTTACTGCTCCTCGGATGCTGCCTGAACTGCTGTACTCTTCCAGCACCACTAATCCTGAATCTGGTTTCCAGCATCTGCAGTCACTGTTTTTACCCAATCAATGCTGGCCAGACAGAAATGCCGATATCCCACCAATGAATAAAAATATACATTAAGGAGCAGGGGCCTTGTTTTTTTTGTGAAGAAACAAACTACAAACTGGAGGACGCTGAACAAATAATGAGTCATTTGAACGAAAGAATCGAAATGATCATCAATGATATTTCTCTATAGAACTGAAGTATGGATTTCTGTAGAATTCTTCAACAGCTGAACTCGGGAGAACAACACTGAACGTGGGTCTATTAATTCACACCAAAACACAGAGAGTGTTGGCTAAAATCATAGCCTGAATCCACCATTAATTGGGTTATATCTGAGGTAGGTTCTGAGGCTTAACTTGCTCACTTCAGGATTCTCAGTTTAATTTAAATATGCAATAAAAGGGGGAAGTAATTGTCTCAGCATTTGTTCTCCTGTGAGGCTTCTTAACAAGTAGCCAGATTAAATGTAGATTGGCAGACCTCACTTTCTCCTAAATGTAGATTGGGGCAATTTACTCGAATGGACTTTTTGCCGAAGTAACCTGTTCAGGGACCATGACAAAAGGCCATACAGGAATTGAAAGTATTTTGCTGTTTCTGGGATGGAACATATGTTCGCGGTTTTCTGTGAGACAGGAGAAAATAATACTTGATTACCTGTTGGAAAATGAATGTTAGTTAAATAAGATCGTCTGGAAAAAAGAATGACCTGGGGAAAAGGGATTAACGGCAGCAAAGGCTGTGCTTCAAAGAGATAGTCAATGCTGAAGGTAAAATGTAACAGGGGAGTTACTCCTGATATGAAAGCAAGCTGCAAACTTGGTGGCTCCATCGCAGTGATCAATAAAGTGAATGAACGTGTCGAAAAGACCATCCACAGTTTCACACTATAAACTTGATGCTCAGAAACTTGTGTAAGAATTCAATTTCAGGATGCCTCAGTCTTAGACATTCGCAGAACAATACCATTTAACATTCAAACATTAGGCACATCCAAAGGCAGACAGTATTACTTGAAATCGGAGCTAAATTCCTCTACTAATTTGGTAAGAGGGCAATTCCATTCTCAGGCTGAACATGCGGACTTGGGAGGTAATAATGTGTTAGCTACGGACTATAAAATGTTTCAGTATTTGATTGTCTGTGAGATTTCTGAAAACAACTATCGAATTGAAGGTAGCTTCGCTAATGTTCATATAACAACGGGATTAAAGCCTGACTGGGAGAAGGTCTGCTAATAACGTCAAAAGCATATCAGCCATGAGTGATGGATGAGCCGAATCTCCTAATTCGGTTTCTATGGCGTAGGGTCTAATGGTTGTCTGCTACACAGCTTTTCCCTGGATCTTCCCTCACTTCTGATGATTGACTTCCATTTGCCTGAAAATGATCAGCTAAAACTGGTTGGACCGAAGACTCCTCTTCCGTGCTGTGTGACTCTGTGAGTCTGTTACATGTTTATGCCATCTAATTAAATGAGAGCATACGTGTATTAAAAATTGTACCTGTGTGAAGAAAAGTGGGTGAGCAAACCTAAATAGCCTTCATCTGGTACCAATAAAGAAAACAGCACTGCACCATTTCAGTCAGAAAATAACGAGTGGGCATTAAGTATTGGCTAAGACAGTGACTTAACCTTCCCTTTGTTGAATCTAATACAAATATTAGGATTTGATTAAGGAAATCTTATTTTATGAGTTAAGAAAAAAGCATGTTGTTCTGATTTCCCACAATGTGACTGCGAGCAGGAACCATGGGTCAGAGTCTCAGAACAGGGCGTAAAACGTTCAGTATTAAGATGATCAGAGAGTTTCCAAACGGACACTGTGGAGTACACCCGAAACGCTTATTTCTTGATGTCCTCATACTCACTGCGATGCTGTGCTCTTTCACCTTACTGTTGTTTACCTGTGGAGCTCTCTGGTTCAGAACGTAATTGAGATCAAGACTGTCAATACGTTCAAGAAGGAGACTCGTGTCCTTCTGAGGGCAATCGGGATGAACTGATATAGGAAGAATGCGGAAAAAAGCGTTGTGGTGAAAGATCGCTCGTACTTTCCACACTTCCACGAAACTACGGTGCATATGTGCACTCATCAATGAATGCTTTAATCATATGCCTCTGTGTACTGGGAGATAACTTGCATAAATTGTCGGCTACAT
Source organism: Chiloscyllium plagiosum (assembly GCF_004010195.1). Classification (NCBI taxonomy): domain Eukaryota; kingdom Metazoa; phylum Chordata; class Chondrichthyes; order Orectolobiformes; family Hemiscylliidae; genus Chiloscyllium; species Chiloscyllium plagiosum. The sequence continues at coordinate 76,800,554 of NC_057717.1, read as the reverse complement.
CTATTCAAATATTATTTTTTATTCAGCATTATGCAATCACTAGGACACCAAGGAAGGACATTTTGTTTGTCTATTTAGCCGTATATAACGTTTACAAGTGTTATTTTGTCAGATGATCGAGTGCCTTTCCTGCAGTATTCACATGAAATATGCAGTTCACAAGTTTGAGGCAGCAATATCTTTAATTATTTTTTCCAGACAGAAATAAGCTTGACCGGGATTTTAAACTGAAACGTTGGATCTGAGTGTCTGCAATGGACTAATTTACTTATTTGTCAAATGTCACCGCTCATGATTTTTAAAAAAAAATGATTTTTGAGATTAAAGGTAGTATATCCATGCAAATGCAAACTTTTCAACTAAACAAATGAAAAGCAGGATGTAAAATCGAGATCAAATGTTCACTCAGACATTGAAGGGATATCTGCATAAAGCATTTTTTTTGCGCAGCCCGAGGGACGAAGATACTTCTTTGGCGAATATCAGTTTCAGCGGCAAAGAGATTCCCGTTAAATATATTTCTCTTGTCCACGGGTTTTTCAAATAATGTGATTTATTTTCTTCCACAGAGATTTCGCCACGTTGTTTAGCTCTTCTCTGAATTTGTTCTGGGTTGCTGCATAAATGCATGGGTTCAGGAAACAACTCAACAACTTCAACATATCTCCTGTTTCAGTCGCGATGTATTCAGGGTTGCTAAAGTCACCGCGATAATAATTACCATGTGACAGTCTGGTCATGACCAAACTCACTGACTGCGTCAACCAAAGCAATATGAAACTGCCTGATACCGAGAACAATAAAATTATGGACTTCCTCCGGTTTTCCATCCCTGAATTGATTTGCTTCTCAGGTCTGTGACCCTGCAGACCAATGCGAGTCCTATTTGCCACTATGATACGGTGGATTGTTAAAGAATTAAACAAGAAAATTAGGAGAAATGGAAGCCAAGCAACCCAGGTGCTGTAGAACCAGACAAACGCCATTTCGGGAGATGAAGCAAAGAAAGTTACACTTGACTGGCAGCCCCATTCAATTTTATTAATGATTTGCACTGGTTCATATGCAAACAAAAGCGGGATGTTCTTTAACAAGATCAGAACGGAGACGATTATTAATATCGTAATTGCAGTTTTTTCAGTGCAATGTTTTGTCTTAAACTTCTGACAGCAGATCGCCACAAATCTGTCAAATGTGAAGGAAACGGTGAACCAAACAGTTAGATCCAGACCGATGGTTATCATGTATGCAATGATCTTGCACACACGTGTGTGGGACAAGAAGGAAAATGGAAAGTGATAACTCAAAATACGATACACTATAATACTATTGATAATAACCAATAGATCCGATGTTGCCATGGCCACAATGTAAGCCGATATGCATTTGGAAAGACCACAGTTTCCTCGAAAAAGAATTATAATGGTCATCATGTTCGCTGCCAGATAAACGCAAATGATCGTTAATATTGCAATGCATTGTTGAAAAAGAGGTGAAGATACTTATTAAAAGCTTTTGAACACATTCTGAGTGATTTACAAAATCCAAAATTTACCCAAACATTTCATACACTGATCCAGTCATCAATCTATGTGGTATTGTCTGACTCTCTAAAGATCAGCAAATATATTTTCAGACGACTCTTATGTTGAATTGTTATTGTTAAACCAGTATTGTTAAACCAGAAAAAGGGAATAGGAAAAAAGTGTCCTGCCATGATTCTCGATATTGTTCTGGTAACACTGAGACAATCAGTAAGTACCATTAACAAGGAAAAATTAAAATCAATTAAATACAAACGGGTTGACTCTCTAAAGATCAGCAAATATATTTTCAGACGACTCTTATGTTGAATTGTTATTGTTAAACCAGTATTGTTAAAGCAGAAAAGGGGAATAGGAAAAAGTGTCCTCATGAATTGATACCTAAGTTACTGTCATGATTCTTGATATTGTTCTGGTAACATTGAGACATTCAGTAAGTACCATTAACAAGGAAAAATTAAAATCAATTAAATACAAACGGGTTGAATGGCTTACCTGGAAGACTAACAGCTCCGAGAAGTGGATAGTAAATCTCTTTCAACAGCAAAATCGGTGGTTTCGTCATTTATGAGAATGAATGTCTTCTGCAGAGGCTGAAGATCAGTGACTGGTGTGTGGCCAAGGTATGCAATGGATATGTGTATTTATATATATATCAGACCTCTAGAGAGTCAATTACCTCACATTATCACTGATATTACTCACAATCACCTGAGAAACGAAAAGAAATGTTTCCTTTGCATAATACCCTCAATAAAAGAAGATCTCCACCTGGCATCGTTGACTTCACTTCCGTTGCATTCTCTGTTCATTTGTTCTAATGTCATGTACTTTTCCTCATTTTTGAATTTCGACCCTTTTCCTTTGAATGACATGATCCTACCTCATGAATTGGTACCTAAGTTTCTGTCATTAATCCCTTTATCGACTGTACCCTTATCTGGCCAATTGCCAATTCTTCCATCATTAATGCATGCGGCGGCTCATCACAGCCTAACCATTCCCCAGTTTCTGAAATCGTATACTCAGTCGCGATTAATGGGCAAGTGAATTCTGAACAATTGATTACTCTCTTGGAGGTTCACTCATTTACACATCCTATTCATTAAAACCAGTAATTTTCCTCCTTACCTTTAAGAGTGCCACCAGCCGAGCCAGTAACCTATTCTATTCAAGCTGGAAATCAAATAGTTCATGTACGAGCCTTGGTACTGAATGAATCTGATTGTTTCTCTGACAAAACACAAAGCAGCTTGTACTATTTTCAAAGAAGATACTCATGTTTAAGAATAGAGAAGAGGAATTGAGCGTCAACACATCACGAGAGAAATTGTGTCAGAGCAATTTATTGTGCTATATATCTCCTGGTCCTTATCAATTGCACACAGGGATCAGAAAAGATGTAGCTACAGATGCAGTAGATGCACTGGTTTTAATTTTCCAAAAAATTACAATGAATTTGGGAAGAGTAGCAAAGGATTCTAAAACGACCAACGTGTAATACGTTTTGTTTAAAAAAAGGGAACGTGGTCAATTTTTTTAACCATGAACCAATCAGCTGAACATCTCTGGTTGAAATTTAAAAAGTTACAGACTCAACTGTTCAGTAACGAATAGCAGTCCACTTGGAAAAATCGCAGATTAACCTCGCAGAATCGGCATGGCTCCAAAATAGGAAAACAGTTTCTGAGAAATTTCTTCGACCTTTTCGAGTAGATCTGAACCATAATCGAAAGAAAGAGAAGCAGTCAAAGCAGAGTGATCAAACTACAAGAAGGCGTTTCACAAGGAACCGTGCAAAAGGATAAGACACGAGAGTCCATGGTATTAGAGGTTGCACGTCAGCATAGTTTCAGAATTTCGCATTTGGCAGGAAATAGCCAATACTGTTCAGGAGTTACTTTTACAAATGACGATCTGAATCGTTGGGGGTTCAACAAGGGTCAGTCCTGGTACCACAAATGTTTTATAACCTTTATTAATGATTTGCAGGAAGGAGGGAAATGCACCTTTTTGCCAAATTTTCAGACAACACAACCACAGATGACAAGGTAAATTCGAAAAGGTGTACAACCAATCGACGGAGAGGTACTGATCGATTAAGTAAGTGGGAAAGAAAATGCCCAACGTAATAAGACGCGAAAGCAATGAGAAGTTGTTCATGTTGAAAGGGAGAGGAAGAAAACGCAACATTATTTAAATGAAAATAACGGAAAAAGGCTGCAGCACATAAATGCTTGAGAGAACTTCTGCATGAAACAGAGAAACGCATAGTGAGGTGCAAGGGATAATCAGGAAAACTAATTGATTTTTTTCCCAAATTTCAAAGGGTTTGGATTAAAAGAATGCGTAACAGTTATTGCAAAGTGTTGATGAGACCACATCCGGAGTACTCTGAACAGTTTCCGTCTCCTCATGGAAGAAAATATATGACTTCTTTCAAGCCAGTTCACGAAATTTCAAACACTCAAACCCAGAGTGTGAATTTTCCGCATGTGTAAAAGCTAAACTAGTTCGGAATCGACTCCTAGATATTTAGAATTATGAGAGGTGAAGTCACCGAAATATGTAGAATTCTGAAGGGACTTGACCAATTAAATGCTGAGAACAGGTTTCCCTTCATCGGCGAGTCTAGAATCAATTGATACTGGATCAGAAGGAAGGCAATTCAATTTGAGACTCAGAGAAGATGCAAGTTCATCTTAGATTAGATTACTTACAGCGCGGGAACAGGCCCTTCGGCCCAACAAGTCCACACCGACCCGCCTAACATTACGGGCAATTTCACATAACCAATTCACCTGACCTGCACATCTTTGGACTGTGGGAGGAAACAGGAGCACCCGGAGGAAAGCCACGCAGACACGGGGAGAATGTGGAAACTCCACACAGTCAATCGTTTGAGGCGGGAATTGAACCCAGGCTTCTGGTGCTGTGAGGCAGCAGTGCTAACCACTGTGCCACCGTGCCGCCCAAAGGATTATGGCTCGGGACCCCTTGCCACACACATTGCCTGGGTTATACGGTGTCCTGAGTGATAGCTTTTTCTTAGCAGTTTCACCAGCAGGTGGTATTTGTAACAAGCAGAAGTCTGCTTGAGTCCCTGAAGTTTTCTGCAGATGTCATTTTTATTTAACGTTTTCAGACGTGTTATGTCACACCTGTGAATTGTACAGTATTCAGCATCGATTTCAACTGCTCAGATACTGAAGTAGCGCATATCCATATGTTTAGGTTGTAAGTTTGCTCACTGAGCAGGCATATTTCTTCTCATTGAGAACAGACTTACAACCTGAACTTCAACCTGAGCTCAAAATCTTCTCAAAGTCACATATCCATATGTTGCAAGACGTGGACAACACCTAAAATCTGCGCAAGTGTGAAGTAACAGTCACGTCACATACTTGCCTGGTAATGATCATCTTCAAGAAGAGACAATCAATCTGAGGATCCTTTGTTGACGTTCACCTGCAATATCATTGTTGAAGTCTCCACGAGCAGCATTCTGGGGGTGTATTATTGACCAGAAACTGACAGGATTAACTATTCAAACACAGTTGATACAAGATCAGGACAGAGGCTAAATATATTCAGTGTTCAACTCACGTCCTGACTGCCCACCATGAACATGACCTAAGTCAGTTTTGATATGGAATAATCTTCACTTGCATAGTTGAATGCTGGGACAAAACAGTACTTTTGATTGCCAGTCACCTTCAGCATTCACTTTCTTCACCACTGATACACAGTGCAGCAAATGGTATCATTTATTCTGTAACATTCTTCTAGTCAGGGCGCTTATCCTGTCAAAATGTTGGCTAGGTACGTCCCATAACATGATGGCCCCTCAGGACGTCTGATGTCTCACAGATATTGAAAACAACAACTTTACTTATTAAGAATGTTCCGTTTTGCTTTTGGTGGGGACTTTTGTGTCGTTCAATATAATTGGGGGATTATTTGTTTGGGAAGGCGTGTGCAATAGAGAAAATATGTCTTTTTGAAATTGAATTCGTTTGTACTGAGGTTTTCCCCTGCATGGGCAGCGATAATATTTGTAAATCGTTTCACAGAGTAATAGATTGAAAGAATTGAATATGAGTGCTTCAGATGAGTCAGTAAAATCAAACATGATATAAAGATCCAACAGAGACAGTAACTTCATCAGGACATGAAGGGATCATATTTATCCACTATGACTGTGGGAAATATTTCAAACAATAGTGTGCGTGGTGAAGCGCCAACACACACACACACACACACACACACACACACACACACAAATACACACACACAGACACACACACACACACACACACAATCACGCACACACACACAGACCCGCACGCACGCACACACAAAACTGTGAGTGTTCCAATTATTTGACTGTAGAAATTGTTTAATATTATCCAGTTACAAGCTAAAAACAAACATCCACAGACAGAGAAGCCATACTTATGTTGAGCTGATTGACAATGAATCAACCGATTACCAACTTGGAGATTTGTGGGAGATCAGCAACAAGGAATTATTTGGATTATGGGAAGGATTACAAATACTCAGGCCAGCAGGAGGCTCATTGTCACAAACATTCTGGGGAGAGTCTGTTCACATATTCCATGTGTGGGAAGGGATTTACTCTGTTATCCAGCTTCGTGCAAATCCAGTGGGTTTGCACTGACAAGAGACCTTTCCCCTGATTGTGGGGAAAAAAGTCTTATCTTCAAAGGCCCTAACGCATCCACCTGTTCACATGGGGAGAATTCATTGAGCTGTTTTATGTATTAGGGTTCCAGCCTAATGTCATACAAATATCTTCATCAAAGGAAGATAAGCTTTGTCTGTTTTGTTTGGAAAAGGAAAAATTCACAATCCAGCTTCATGTCACCTAGTCGTGTTGACACTGCAGAGAGATTTTCGTCTGCTCTGTCTGTGAGAAGGGATTTATTAATTCAGCAAAGCTTCAGGTACACAAGCTTGTAGGCCGTGCGCCTGCACTGAATGCGGGAAGCGATTCACTTGATCATCTCTACTCAGTGAGCACCAGCATATTCACGGAAGGGAGAAAGATTTTATCTGCGCATTCTATGGGAATTGTTCACTCGGCTCTCCAATCTGAACAAGTGTGAGCTTGTTCATATCAATGAGAGAAAATGTAAATGTTCTGACTGTGAGAAGAGCTTTGGAGAAAAAAATGATTTAATGAAATACCAGCAAACACTTTGTGGGAGATCCCATTCACCTGCAATGTGCTAGCAAAGGGATTCAATGATTCATCTGCACATAAGAAACTGCAGCAAGACTGAATCGGTTTATCTCAGTTGGCTGGTTTGCTGGTTTACGGGCTACTGTGCTGCCACTACCGTAGGTGCGATTCCCATCACCGCTTTGAGGTTATCATGAAGGACTATTCTTTTCAAAGTATTCATTTTCCTGAGGTATGGTGATTCTCTGGTTAAATCACCACCATTGCTTCGCTCTGTGAAGAGAGCAGCCCCTATAGTTGGCTAATACTATGGTGGCACACTCACTACAGTGAGGTCACATGTGATTGTATGTGGCTGTTATTGCATCCAGAACTGAACTGTGTTTATTCTGTCAGCAGGGGTTTACTTCACTGGATGTGAATAAACTCTTCAATTGAACTGGTATTTTAATTGTTCGGGTATCAATCACATCCTGTATTTTGCTCCCCCACCCCCGCAACTACTCTCCGATTAGAGGAGACTGTTAGATATTCATTTATTGCCTAGTTCTTGGTCCTTTCCTTCAGTGTTAAGTCTTGGTTTGTGTTTATAAATGTATTGTCTCACATTCAGGATTTATGAATGTGCTTCAAAGCAACTGAAGTCTTTGTGAAGTGTCGTCACTCTTGTAGGAGGTACAATAGCTAAAATGTGCCGAACCCCGTCCCACCGTGAGAGCACAAGACTCATTTCTCATTAGAGTGAACATGTTTATGGGACTTCATTTCCTGGGAACTTATAAAACACTTCCCACATTCTGGCATTTGAACAATTTTTTTTGTCATTGGTACGTCAGAAGGTTGGATAACTTCAGTGCATCCTTTCCCAGATTCAGAATATATAAATAGCCTCTCGCCAATATGAATATGCTGTTGTCTCAGGAAGTTTGATAAGTGAGACAATTCGTCTCCACATTCCGAGCAGATGAATGGTCTCTCCTCGGCGTGAGCGCGCTGACGAATCAGCAGACTGAATGACTGAGTGAATCCTTTCCCACACTTAGAGCAGGTGAACGACCTCTCTTCAGTGGGTTTGCAGATGTGAAGTGAGGTCAGATGACGGCCTGAACCCACTCCCACTGTGAGAACATATGAACGGTTGCTTATCAGTGTGAACTGATAATATATCAGTTCCTGAGTACGTTTAAAACATTTCCCACACTCTGGACAATAAATAATCTCTATTCAGTGTGAACTCACTGGTATATCAGCAGGTTAGCTAACTAAGCAAATCACTCACAACAGGTGAATGGCTTTTCCCCTGCGTGGTTCCACTAATGAAACTTCAGGGCAGACAAGTAACTGAAACTTTTCCAAAGTCACCACGTTTCCACATTTTCTCTCCAGCATTCGTCCATTAATTTCTGTAATGGCCAAATGATTGACTGACGTTCCAACCACAGATCGAACACGTGAATGGTTTCCTCCACTGTGACTGTTGCTTTCTCCTTTCATTTTCAAAGGCCGATGAGTTACAGGCTGCATTTAAAGAAAGCAACTGATGTGATGCTTGGTTTCAGTTTTCCAAATGCAAATCCTCGTTTTGAATGTTTCTCACATTAAACTACAAATACCTTAATCAGAGAGCACTTTTAAAAACGTCAACGCATATAATTTTCATTCTTTATCGGATGTGCGTATTCCAGAGAAAGTAAGAATTTATTGCCCATTCCTAACTTGACTGGGCAATGTGATGGCGAGCTGTCTTCTGGAATCACCGGTGTCCATGTATTGTCGGTAGAAACAAATTATACTTGAGGGAAATCAATAATTTTAACAAGTTACACAGGAGGAATGGCATCACATTTCTAATTCAGGATGCTCAGCGGTTTGTAAGGGTTTTTCTATCTATCTGCTGCCATTCTCCTTTCAGATGGAAGTGGTTGTAAGTTTGAAAGGTATTGTTTCAGGAGGATGGGTGAATTTCTGCACTGCATCTTGTGCATGGTACAGTCTGCATGTCTGAGTTTTTGGTGATGGAGGGAGTGGATGATGGTCGATGGTATGTCAAGCATGAGGTATTGATCAATTCAGCTGCCCTGTTCCGGATAGTGTTGAGCTTGCCAATATTGTTGGAACTGCACTCACGGGATGTCAAGCAGATTATGACTGAAATATCTCTTGCTACTCGGATGCTGCCTTATCTGCTGTATTTCTTCTGCGTCATTCATTTTCACCACTGCAGACATTCAGGCAAGCACGGAGTATAACATCATGTTTGGTACTTCTGTCCTGTAAATGAGTAAATGGTAGGCGGTAAAAGAACCCAAAGTAAGTGAAGGGCAGTTAGACAAATGAACGGATACCGATCTGGCTAGGAACGTGAATAGCGGTTAACGGAGACAGTTTTTGACGAACCAATGTGTTGTACAATGGCAGGCTACGAGATAGACAAGCTTCAAGTAATAAAGCAGTATGTTACTTGCTACAGAAATCCAGGACTCTGACCTGCTGTTGATGCCGCAGTGTTTACATGGCTGGTGCATTTAGTTTCTCATTCAAAATGTGTTTTTTACAGCACAGGAAGAGGCGTTTTGGCGCATGTTGCCAACGTAAGTCATCAAGCACTTATCCACTCTCATCACATTTTCCAGAAGTTGGTCTCTAGACTTATGCCTTGTGGTGCTTCAAGTGATTATCGAAATATGTTTTTAATTCAACCAGCTCCAGCGAAATGCCATCACCATGCTCCTATTCCTCTCACCTCCTTTGTCTACCATGTGCATGAACCATTGCCTCCGGAGCACATTTTCTGGTGCAATCTGCCTACACTCCCAACCCCTTTCCCAACAGTCCCATGGAATCTTCTGCTGCAATCACAGAATATATGACACGAGCATACATAAAACATAAGAATTGGGAGCAGGAGTGGGCCACCCGGCACTGAACTCAGCTCCACTTACCCACTCTCTCACCATATCCCTTAATTCCTTTGTTCACAAAAGAATCGACCTTAGCTTTAAACACTTTTTCTAAATTAGTGTCAACTGCTTCACTGGGCAAGGAATTCCATAGATTAACAACCCTCTGGGTGAAAAAGGTCTTTCTCAATTCAGTCCTAAATGTGCTCCCTCAGTCTTGCGGTTCTGCTCTCTTTTTCTAGCTTCACCTGCCAGTGGACATACCCTCTCTACCTCTATTTTCGCTTCTCCCTTCATGTCTTTATATGTTTCGGAAAGGACCGAAACAATTTTCTGAATTCCAATGAATATAATCCCAATCTACTCAGTCTCTCCTCAGAAGCCAACTCCCTCAATTCCGGAATCAACCTTGTTAATATCCTCTGCATCCCCTCTATTGCCAATAATGCCCTTCTTGCTGCCTCGCCAGTTCCATTACATACTTTTCAAGAAAACTATCACGAACACACTCAAAGATCACCTCTTCAAGGCGACACTGACCGAGCTGGTTCGGCTAACTTACATGTAAATTAAAATTGCCCATGACAATGGCCGTACCATTTTTAAAGGCATGACTTATTTCTTTGTTTATTGCCAACCACAATGTGATATTACTTGGTGGCTTATCGACTGCGCCTATCAGTGACCTTTTTTCTTAATGTTTAGAATTTCCACCCAAATGGATTCAAACTCATTATCCACAGAACCTACATTATCTCTCACCAGCGCCCTGAAGTCGTCCTTGAATATCAGAGAGACAGAACCTTCCTTACTTTCTGTCTTTCCTTCCTGATATTGTGATACGCCTGGATATTTAACTCACAGTCCTGAAAATCCTATAACTATGTCTGCGCAATGGCTGCTAAATCATATTCATTCGTGATGATTTGTGCTATTAATTCTCCCACCTTATTACAAATGTTCCGAGCATTCAGGTAAAGAGCCTTTATGGTAGCTTTCTGAACCTCATGGTTTCCAGCATCTCTAATAATATCTCCTGAGTTATCCTACCTTTTTGATTGTTGCTTCTCCTAACCAGTCTATTTACGTCCATCCTCCTCAGTATCCAACGGCCGAAATACACCTTCAAAGTAAAACAGCACCTTACCTGCCATTAACACAATCTAATCTACTACATTCACTGCTCGAAATATGGTTGCCACTATCTTGGGAAACGAAATGTGAACTGCATGACCAGTTTGCGGAATGTCTAAGTTCTGTGTGCAAGGAAGACCTTAAACTTTTACCTCTTGCCCCTTTAACACACCAGCCTTATCCCTGATCTTCATCTCAATATCAGGCTTGCTGCAGTTTTCCAACGAAGCTCAGCCCAAGCTGGAAGGACGCGACCTCATTTTCGATTTGGTAATTCTGCAGCCCTCCAGAATCAATACCAGTTCAAAAATTTCAGGACCTGAACTCCGCCATGCCTTAGCACCATGCTTCATTCACAGGCCTTGTTGCACATAGCCTGCCATCACACTCTACCTATGGTTCGTCACCAGCGGTCTCCATCAACAGCTATTCTCCCTACCAGCTAGATTGCCATCCATGCATTTGTCCAACTGTTCTTCCCTCTCTTTGAACTCTATTCCCAACCATCATTTACATTTACTCCCTATCCCCTCCAACCCAACCTACCTTCTGCGTGTAGATTAACATTTTCCGAGGTATCATCAGTTCTGAGTAGGAGTCATTGGACCCGAAAAGCAGACTCTGATTTCTCTTCTCAGATGCTGTCACACGTGCTGAGGATTTCCAGCACCTTCTGTCTTTGCTCTGGTTGGAGTCTGATACTATGGATGATCGAGGTAAAGCGGCAGTGTTCTTGCCCTGGTGGAAGCCTCATACTTTGCTTGCGCAATGATTCCCTGCACAGAAGGCAGAACTCTGGTTCTGTTGAAAGGTTCTCTTATTCACGGTTTCCATTACAATGTGAGCCATAGCCAACAACTTCTCAGGTCAATGAATACAACAGTCTAATGCCGGGAATGTGTGCTTCAGTTCTATCTGGATATGATGAACAGCGGAGTAAAAAACACCCCTCATGTCAGATGTGAACATACTAGTGTCTCCACAGAAGGTGGAATCAAGTGACTCTATTTCAGATAGACAGTATTCAAACCCTTTCTCACCATAGCAATGTGCCATTGAGTATCGAAGCTAAAAGAGATGGAACGGCTGAAAACAGCGTTTTCGAGTTAAAATCTCTGAATGATCTCCCTCCAGCATGACAGTACATTTGTATCAGTAAAAGGGAGAACTGAGTGAATCACTTTACATAATATGCTTGGGAGCAGTACTATTGTGGGAAAATATGGGCACAGAACGCAGGAAGAGGCACGGACAGGTCCTTGAGCAGTTTCACATCGGAACTGAGGCTGTATTGGATGTTTTGACAGGCTTTAACGTGGACAAATTCCCAGCTCAGGATGGAGTTCTTTCTCGTGATTATCTGTGAGACAAGGGAAGGAATTACAGGGTTCTGGCCATTTTTTTTCCATTCCTCCTTCGCCACAGGTGAGTTGCTCGAAGACAGCGGGAAAACTAATGCAATTTTTCAGCGAGGTTGGCAGAGATAAACCTGGCAATTGTACAGCAGTGATTCTCATATCAGTGATAAGGACATTTTTGGGGAACCTCTGAAGGAGAGAAATAATTGACACTTGTCCAGTCCAGTGTTGATAAGGGAGAGAAGCAAGGTTTTGTCCAAGGAGCTCATGCCGAACGGACTCATGAAATATTTTGAGGAAGTGATCATGTGTCTAAACGAGGATAGTGATTTTGATGTCGTTTATGTGGATTTCAGCAAAGCCATTGACAAGATCCCACACGAGAGACTGGAAACAGGGTAAAAAGAAGTAGATCCAGTGTCACGTGGCAAGTTGGATCCAAGCGTCGATTGGTAGTATGAGACAAAGGATGGTGATAAACGGTGGTTTCTGTGACTGGATTATGGTATTCAGTGGTGTACCACAAGAATTAATGCTGTGTCGCGTATTGTTTTTGATTGTATATGAACAACATCGAAAAATGTGGGGGAAATAAAAATCAAAGTTGCAGCTAATAAAAAGATTCTCAAAGTTGCTAACAGTGAGGAAGAAAGTCTTAAGTTCTTGGAGCTCAGAGATGGTTTTGTCAAATGGACAGAATATGCGAGTTGCAGTTAACCATGAAAAACTCGATGTGATGCACTTTCGAAGTAACACATCAAGGGAGTAAACAATGAATGACAGGACACTAGGAAAGCCAGAGGAACAGAGAGACCTTGAATGATGTTCCACAGATGCGTGAAGGGAGCAGAATATAGTAATTAAGAAGAGAAACACAACTTCATCAATCAAGAGTTGGTTAAGTGGTGTCAGAGCTAGACACGTTGATGAAGAAAGCATTTGGCACGCTTGCCTTCATTCGTCAGCACCTCAATTACCAGGGTTGAGATGTCCAGAACATTAGTGATGCTACTATTTACAATTCCTCACTATCTTCAATTAATACTGCATTTAACAATGCTTTACCCACATTGACCATCTCTGAGTCAGTCAATATGAATGTCACTTACGTTCCAATCACAATTTACTTTCCAAACTATTTTCAAGAAAAAAATGTTCGATTTCTAAATCGAAGACTGACCTTAATCGATATCTGCTGGAAATCCAAATATCCTTCTGTCCCTGTCTGTCCGTTGTTCAGTGTGTATCCGTATTTCTCACCTTAAACCTGTGCCCTCTAGTTTTGAACTCCCGCATCCTCGGAAAATCATCTTGGCCAGTCACCGATCAATGGCCCTCATTATTTTATAAACTGGCTCGAGCTCGAGTGTTGTGTGCAGTTCTGTCATTACCACCATATCAGGGATGTGAAAGCACTTGAAAGGGTGCAGAAGAGATTTACTTGGATATTGTCTTTTTGAAGATTGATTGGACAGGCTGAAGTGTCACAATGCTTTCCTAGTTTGAAAAAAGAAACTGTTCCTTTTCTCAAAAATATTGTGCACTTGTTTTTTATTCAGAGGTGTGATGAAACAGTTCAATAGGGGTGTGTGTGCAGAAAGACTTCTGGAGTTAACCAGTTGAGACTGGAATTCCTCTTTCCCTCATTCTGCCCTTCTAATTTCGACCTGCAAGCCGCTGTTTCATTTTTCCTCTGGGTTTAACGAGCTTGTTTATTGGTACTGTTGTACATTTTCGGAACAGCAGAATTATGTCTCGTTTGGATAGCCTCGTATGGCTATCATATATTCTGATATTTATGCTTCATTCTGTAATTTTGTGAATAAATTTAAGTCTTTTTTCAACGATTGTAGTCAACCTAGCTCACTTATTCCGAGGAATTTTCACTGTGCATTTACCGGATCAAATAGCAAAGTTATGGTGTGCGCTGCTTGCTTCAGAATGTTTTGAGTCGTCTGTCCTCGTCTATAACATGGGTTGATTTTCTCGAAGTAGAGGAGATTGTGTTGTGACATGATTGAGGTGTAAAAATTAATCACGGCTATGGAAATGGAAGACTGATTGATCCTCTTGATGGATCAGCAGTGGGCGTAGATTTCAGATAAGGTGGAGAAAGTTTTGACTAGATATATCGGAAAACTTTATCAGCCAGCAAGTGGTTGAATAAGGAACTTAATATAAGGGTTGTAGTGGCAAGAACTCAGATATATTCAGATTTGAGTTTGTGATAGAAAGCCATGCAAGGCAAACTGATGGAAAATGGGATGAGAATCGTCAAGCAGTTGTTTCTGACAAAACATGTGCAAGGAATTTGAGGGCTGTTCAGCTACCAGTGTGGTCAGCTCGTTCAGTTATCTCTCATGGTCCAGTGGTGAGAAGTTGGCCCTTTCAGTGTAGCAGCCCACGTTCACTCCCTGACAATTGTTTTTTCTCTCTTCCTGACAGCAATAACAACAAGAGCAAAAACAAAGCATCTGTGACGGGAGTCTTTTCAAGGCCTCAGATCAATTCGTGTACCCGAGAACATCAGAGTCAATGTCCGAGCCTCTGAAAGAAGGGGACAGTCCCTACTCCGTCGGACAGTGTCCCCTTCATTCTCCACTGATTCGGATTCGCAAAGCTGAATTTGGGCAACTTGTTTTGTTTCCTTGCCATTCCCCCGAGGCACACTGATTGGGTCAGTGGGTTTGTAAAACGGAATGAAGCCCACGAACAGAGTGTGGGATTATCTCAACTTCCCCTCCTATGATCACGCTGGGACATTGACTCAGATTTTCGCGGGGGCACTTACTGACGGTTCCAGCACATCAGGAATCCAGACCTCAAATCGGCTTCAAAGCAACGCGGAAAATTAGTTTGCAAACACCATGCTGAGCTAACATTGATCTCAAGCCAGGTCGGACTCAAAGCTAAAAAAACCCCATTTGCATTCAGTCGCGTTAACCATCGGTCAATCGACCCAGTGCACACTTCAACTCTTCTATTCTTTGTTTGCATGTTGCACAGTCCTAGTGCTAACACGGACATAAGCAATAGCAGTGATATTCTCAAGTTCAACAGCCAGTAAAGATAATCGCCGTCAGTGCTTCAATCGCCGTCAATGCACCCCACTTCCTGAAGCCGAGACTTTCGTAAAGAAACCCCATTTGGCCTCGAGCAGCTTCCATTCCCTCGAGGTCGGCTCAGCGATTCAATGGGATCAAGGCTGATCTGATCACCTTCAAATCCATCTCTCTGCTTTATCCTTCAATAACTCGAGGGAATCCAAATCTCAACATAGTCAATTCCCGTTAAGTTTCGGAGACTGAGACTACCTTAATAACCGGGGTGAGTTTGCAGGAAGCTGATTAACATGAAACGAGGTAAAAATCACTTGCTGCAATATAATCCAGTACAGAGTGAGCCATATGGGAAAAGTCGGAGAACGAAAACATTCCAAGTGTTTCTCCCTGCACCGACGCTCTTCCACGAGTTGAATCTTGCAGCGTTTTTCTTTATCATTGAGACATTTCCCGGGAATAGATGCTCACTCAAACCACAAACATGTGTACCCGAAAAACTATTTCACTGCAGATAGAATTATGTGAGTTTCCTTTCTACCAGCCTGATGTATCAATTCTCCCTGCTCCATGTCAATAGAAGTTGCTCAAGGTGCGGTTGAACCTCCTCACCTCGGTATTTCACGCTTCTCTGTAATGTCCGAGACGTACATACTGATCACCAATTGTATCACTGGAGCCACATCCGCTTGCTTAATCCCTTCCCCATTTCCAGTTGGATCTTCGCGGTTGGGCCACTCAGTTTCTCTGATTCAAGGCTTGGGAATTGGGATCATGTGATCGTCTGCAGCAGTGGGCACTTCCTTGAGTGAGGAAATTGGTGAAGTAACCGATGTTAATCTACATTGTTCTTGAGAAGTACATTTTGCCAATACTTTGCAGTATCCCCTGTTCCTCCGAACATTGGCGAAGTCTATCAATCTTATTGTTCAACAACTTCAGAGTTAGCTGAACATTGAATTCAATGGCCCCAGAGACTATGGAGATTCCGAGTTCGCACATCTCAGTCACTGTTTGACAAGTGCTCCTGATGTGCATGTGATGCTGTTCCTGAGATATAATCTGCCACGATCCTTCTTGCTTTTTACATCGTGCTTTCCATGTGGCGCTGGGTTAGTGCACTGGTTACTACCTTGCGCTGTGGATGCCGCAAGATCAGCAACAATCTGAGTTGCACCAAACATCAATTCTCCCATTTTCTGCCATGTAATACGTACTTAGTAAAGGCGGGAAGAGATCAATTAATTTTTGCTTGAAAATATTCTTCAGGTTGATGATTTTGCCACTTTGAGCAACCGAGCTCTCACACTTCTGCGTTTCGTTATGAGAATTCAAACCCACCCTTTCTCAGTGATGTCTCTCCATCCCTCAATAGCAAACCCTCCTTTACATCTCGCTTCCCAATTCAGTGAAGCGATGCACAATCTAACATTCACATTGACATCGTTCAGTCGGTCCTGCTGATGTCACGGTTGCTGGGTGAACTTCCTCAATCCCACCATCTAGAAATTCAAACAGACAATCCATTTAAATGGCACGTTTGTGAGATCAATCCTCATGTAGCAGCTTTTACTGACATGGACCGGAGATTAGTGGTACATCAGGCTCAGGAAAAGGACACAGTGCAGTATTAAGCAAAATACACGTTTACATTGGAAAATACCAGTTTCTGTGGTAATTTGCACCATTTATTTCATTTGTTCGTTAAGAGCTAGCCAGAGTACTGTGTGCAGTTCTGCAATTCATATTATTGCAGGTGTGAAACTGCCCTGGAAACGGTGCAGAAGTTTACCAGGATATTGCCTGGTTGAAGACTTTCAGTAACGAAGAGATCGGAAAGACTGGGTTTGTTTTATTTTCTGAGACCAGGGAATTGTGAGGAGACATTGTTGAGATTTACAAAAATATGAGGGATAAAATGGTTGGAGTGGAAGAGTAATCGATCCCCAGGCAGCATATGTTTAAAGTAAGATGCAGGAAGGATTGAGTGAAGGATGCAGTGAAACTTGATCAGCCAGCGGGTGCGTCAATCTCAATTCACTATCTGTCAAGATTGGATACGCGGAAACCCAGAAAGCATTCAGAGTTATTCAGATGTGAATTTGTGATGATACGGCATACAAAAGGAACTGATAGAAAGTGGGATGAGGATCGTCAACCGGTTGTTCCTGAAAGGAGCATGTACAAGGAGCTTGAAGGCTGGTATTCTACCCGCGGAAGACGGTGTAGTGCTGATTTTTGTTGGTCTCGTGGCGAGGATTCGGCCCTTTCACCGCTGTAGCTTGGTCTGGATTCCTGCTCAGGTAGTGTTGTGTTTTTGTTTCTGGCAGTGATAACAGCAAAAGCAGAGCATTTAGGGCAGGAGTCCTTTCAATGTCCCGGATCAATAATATTTCCGATAGCCTCCAAGCCAATGTCGCAGTCTCTTGAAGAAGAGAAGGAGTCGTGATAGTCTCTGCTTCATCCAACAGTTCACCATTCACACTCCTCTGATTCCGATTCTGAAAGCATTTCGAAATATTTTCAATGCTGAGACTGGGCTATTTAATTTGTTTCTATGCCATTCCCCGGAGCCACATTGATTGCGTGGGTTGAATTGGGAAATGGAAAGGTGCCCCTGAGCTGCATGTCGGACTAATTCAGCTACACCTTCTTTGATGATGCTGGGACATTCACTCTGATGTTCTCATGGATTTCTATTGAAGGTTTCTGCAGATCTGACAATCAAACCTCAAGTCGGCTGCACAACAGTGAGGAAGATTAATTTGTGATTGTAACAAAAGCCAACATTAAACGAAAGCTGTGTAGGAATTGAACCTATAAACACCTGATCTGTCGTGGGTCGCGCCATTCATTGCGGCCCAGGCCCCAAACATCCTTTAGTCTTACATGCTGCAGAGTTCTCATCTTAATACGACCATGATCAACAGCAGTTATGTTCACAAGTTGAACAACCAGAATGATAACCACCGTCACTGCTTCAGTCCAATGGTTTGCACTTTGTGGAGCGGGAATAAGGGTAATACACAAGGGTAATAAGCTTCAATTCACCCTCTGCCTGCTCAGCCATTCAATGGGATCATCGCTGATGTGATGAATTTCAAATCCACTTGTGTTTCATTCATAACTGGAGGTAAACTCGAGTTTAAACACAATATCGCATATAGCTTTTTTTGGAAGTTTAGTTTAATTTAATGACCTGTGCGAGTCGACAGGAAGTTGAATAATATGAAACGAGCCGAAAATCCCTTCCTGCATTTTAATCCAGAGCAGGGTTAGCCATACGAGAAATGTCAGAAAGCGAAAACATTCCCTCAGTTTCTCTCTGCACAGATACTGCTCCACATGTTAACCTTTTCAGGTATTTTCTTTATAACTAAGAAATTTTCCAGTGACATGTGCTCCCTGAATCCACGAACATGTGTTCTGCTAAAAACTATTTCACTTCAGCTTAAAATAGCTAAGTAAAGTTTCCCCAGTCTGATATCCCAATGCTCCCTGTCAATAGAGGCTGCTCCCGTTGAGTTTGGGGCCCCCAGCCTAATGTCCCAATGCTCCTTGTTCTATGTCAATAAAACCTGCTCCAGGTGAGGTGGTGGCTCGCAGCCACGGGCATTCATGCGCTCCTATACCGTCAGAGAAGGACCTTGTGCTCACCGATTGCATCGGGATATCCACATCCGCGCACTCATTTCCATGTCTATTTTCAATTGGATCTCCGGGGCTGTGCAACTCTCTTTCTCTGGTTCTGCTCCTGGTAAAGGGAATTATATGATCGTCTGCAGCAGTGGTTACTTCCTTGAGTGTACAAGTTGGTGAAGTAACCAATGTTAATCTACACTATTATTGAGAAATTCATTTCTAAACGACCCTGCGTTGCACCCTCAGCCTTGGAGTTTTAGTAGAAATCTACCAATCTCAGTCTTCAGAAAAGTCAGAGTGGGCAGACTTTTTATACTTCGAAGTCCGAAGAGACTGTTGAAATTCTGCTTTCCTACGTCTCAGTCACTGGTTGGAAAGAATTCATATTGTGCATGTGGTGCCGTTCCTGACATAGCCTCTGCCACTATCGTTATTGCATTTTGCATCCTGTTTTCCCATCTGGCGCCGAGGTCGTGCTGTAGTTAGTAACTTACGTTTTCGCTGCAGTGATATCAGGTCGAAACTGAATTGTGACTTGTTTTCACGTTTTGCTAACATAGTATGTGCTTAGCAAACGCAGGAAGGAATCAATCATTTTTAAAATAAAAATATTCTTCGAGGTGATCATTTTGCTCCTTCGAACACCCATTCCCTCACATCTCTGCATTTTATATATCAGGGTACAAAACCCACCCATTCTTGGAGATTTCTCTCCCTCTCACACTCAAAAAACCTCCCTTCCGTCCTTACTCACATTTCACCGAGGCGACGCACAATCTAGCACATGGGACCACATTCAGTCGGTCCTGATGGGGTCACTGTTACTGGATGACCTTCCCCCGAATCCCACCATCTGGACCTTCAATCTAGTCAATTCCTTTATTTGTCACGGTTCTGAGATCAACCCTCATACAGCAGCTTTTATAAACATGGACCAGAATTAATAGAACATCAGGCTCAGTTAAAGAACACAGTGCAATACTGAGCAAAGGTACTTCATTAGAAAAGACGAGTTTCCGTGATTATCTGCATTACTTGTTTTGTTTGTTCATTTGGTTCTAACTGGAGTATTGTGTGCAGCTCTGTATTTCTCATTACAGCAGGTATGTTATAGGTCTGGCAACGGCACAGAAGATCTTTATCAGGACATTGTCTGGTTGCATAGTTTCAGTTATTAAGAAAAATTGGATAGCCTGGTGTTGTTTTATTTCTGAGAACAAAAGGGGATTGTGACGAGGCATGACTGAGATGTGCATAATATTGAGGGATATGTTTAGGGATGATTGAAAGAAACTCAATTTCTTAATCAACCACCATGGGGCGTAGATTTAAGGTAAGAGACAGAACGGTTTGAATCGATGTGCAGAAAACATTTATCAGCCAGCGGATGGTTGAATCTGGAGCTAACTCTCTGTCAGAGTTGGAGAAGCAGAAACCCACGTAACATTCAGAGGTAATCAGATGTGATTTATTTTCATGCTAAGTCAAACAAGGCAACTAATGTAAAATGGGATGAGGAATGGCAAGCGGTTGTTTGTGACCCGAGCACGTCCAATGAGCTTGAGAATTGATATGCCGCCCGTGTGTCTGGTGTCAGTACTCATTGCTGACGTCCAGAGGTTTGGGGCTGATGCTTTCGCCGACTCAGCCCGGGTTCAGTTCGCTGTCAGGGTATGAGGGCATTGACAGCGACAACCACAGAGGCAGAACATCTGTGATGGGAGCCCTTTCAATCCCTCAGATAAATTAATGTCCCACAGAACATGAGACGATGTCGCAGAGTCTTGAAGAAGGGGAAGGTGCGTCGGCAATTCCTGCTCAGTCGGAAAACGCAAGCGACATTCTCCTCTGATTCCGCTTCCGAAATAATTTCTAAGATTCCGAACGCTGAGACATGGCTATTTATTTTGTTTCCTTGTCATTCCCAGTAGCTCCAGTGATTGCGACGGTGTGCTGGAAAATGGAAAGATGCCCATAAGCAGCGTGTGAGACTATTCCAACTTCACCTCTTGTGATGACACTGGGACATTGACACTCGTGATCTCGGGGATATTTAGTGAAGAATCATGCAGATCGGGCATTCAAACATCAATTCGATTTCAGAGCAATGAGTAAAGTTAATTTGTAAGTGTAATAAAAAGCCTGCATTAAACTCGAACGAAATAGGTTTTGAAGCTACAACCACCTGATCCGAAGTCAGGTGCAATACCGATTTCGCAACTGGCGAGTGCATGCTGCAAAGCAGCGATTTAAAGATGGACATGAACAATAGTGGTCATGTTTACAAGTTGAACAAACAGTAAAGACAATCATCGTCACTGCTTCACCCCAAAGGCGCCCTTTTCTTTGAATTGATGAGTTTCGCAAGCAAAACACATTTGTCCTCATGAGGCTTCCATTCACCTTCAGTCTGCTCAGCATTCAATGGGATCACCGATGACCTGGGAAACCTCAATTTAACCAGCCTGTTTTTCCTCCTAAACCAAGGTAAACTCTACCCTAATTACAAAGTCGTATTTTTCCGTTAATATTCGGAGGTTTAGTTCACTTTAATAACCTGTGCAAACTTGCAGGAAATTGAATGATATGGACGAGCTGAAGATGCCTTTTTGCAATTTAACCAAGGGCAGAGTCAGCCACGTGACAAAAATTACAGAGAGAAAGCATTGCCTCCTTTTCTCTCAGCACATATTCTCCTCCATGAGTTCAATCTTTGCAGGATTTTTCATTATAATACACACATTTCCCCGGGAGAGATAATCCCCCAATTGATAAACGTGTGTCCTTTTTAAAACTGTACCACTTTGATTAAATAGCTGAGTAGCCTTTCCCACAGCCTGATATCCCAATGCTCCCTGCTCGATGTCAACAGAAGTTGTTCCAAGTGACGTTTGAGCTCACAGACTCGACATTTCTCGTGTCTCTACCAACATTGAAGGACACCCCGCTCGCCGATTGCATCAGTAAAACTTGATTTCGCCAACAGCCTGTTTTAGTAGGTCCTGGAATTCATGGGATCACCAGTTTCTGTGTTGAAATTAGTCAGCCCGTTTGGATGTTGACCAAAAGATACAGAACAAGCTGATGCGAACAGGGGCTCGTTTGGAGGCGTTGAGCTGCTGTGATGGTGTGGCACCAATAAAGGCATCGTTAAATTCGAGCTACAAACAACTAGAGGGTACGAACTGCATTTATTCGGGGCCTTGAGGTCCTCTGCACTTCTCGGGGAATGTGTCATTGTGTCTGCCTCTGTGGGTGAAAATCAGAATGAGTCCCTCAAGAGTGTGACAACACTGTGTGACCTTGTCAAACGTCAGTCCCGTCGTTGTATCATTTAAGATCACATGAAGAATGTCAGTGACATTTCCCCTAGAAATATCAAAACACACAAGGTTAAAGGCTAATTTCTGGAAACTGGGACTAGAATAGATGGATGTCTGATGAGCCGCACTGCACGATTGCCTGCATGATCTTTTCCCACTCTGCAACGTCTCGAAGGCAGGTAGAAAATGACCTGCAGCGAAAAAGATTACAAATGAAAACAGAAATGTGGTGTCTTTGAAAATAAATGCCACAGCTTCTGACCCTTCCCTTCTGATCTAGATTAGATTACATACAGTGTGGAAACAGGCCCTTTGGCCCAACAAGTCCACACCGACCCGCCGAAGCGCGACTCACCCCCCTACATTCCACCCCTTCACCTAACACTATGGGCAATTTAGCATGGCCAATTCACCTAACCTGCACATTTGTGGACTGTGGGAAGAAACCGGAGCACCCGGAGGAAACCCACGCAGACACGGGGAGTATATGCAAACCCCACACAGTCAGTCGCCTGATGCGGGAATTGAACCCGGGTCTCTGGCGCTGTGAGGCAGCAGTGCTAACCACAGTGCCACCGTGCCACCCACTAGTGTTTAGGATTTGGCACTTTCACTGCCACGGCACGGTTCAATTCCCGGCCAAGGCGTGGGTGTTTTGGACTGCAAACATATCGTGGTAACTGCATTTCTGAACGGTTTTCCGAAGCTCGTGGGTGATTGGTTTTGTATAAAAGTCTATTAATGTAAATAAAACAAAGAGCTGCAGATGCTGGAAATCTGAACCCAAAACAGGAATTGATGGAGAAACCCAGCTGGCCTGGAAACGTCTGTGGATAGAAACTGGGTTTATGTTCCAGACGACAGAACCAGGTTTTATTGTACATTTCTATATTATAATGCAGGGAAAATGAACCATTTTATCTGTCAAATCAGGATATGTAACAAAATCTCTCATTCACTGACAACCGTCAATGTAACAAATTCAGAAGAACGTAATGGTTGTGATGGTACTTCCATTGCCCTGAGCTGTTTAAAGGCTGTGCTTAAATTGTCACCTTTTTTCTTTTCCTTTCTGTCAGTGATCAGCCACGTCGGATGGAGAATTGGTCGCTTTATTGTCTACTTTAACGTTTGTCTCTATCTGACTCTGTTTATGCAACTGAGCCTCTTTCATATTCTCCGACTCTATGTCACAACAGACTGAAACTCAATCAGAACACGGATTTGCTTGGTCAGGAACACGATACCAGTGAGAGGTTTGCGCAATGGGCCTTCAATACAACACTCAGGTACTACTGATATTGGAAACCAGGATCTCCTGTTTATTGCAGAGGTGCTTTCGCCAATTAAGTCACAGTGCCACGCCGCAAGTGACTTTGCTCATCCCTGTGTGCAGTTTCTTAACCACTTGACCACAGGAACTCGGATATGTATTTTTCGTATCAATGTTGCTCAGTGAGAATTGCAATCAAGCAAGTGAGGATGCAACTGTGGAATGGAAATTTTGTGTTTTGACTTAGCTGATTTTCTGAACGAACGTTGCAGGACTTGTGGCGAGCAGTCGATTCTGGTCTGATCATGTTTCAATCGATGCGATTCACTGAAAACCGTGAAGTGGTTATACAATGACTCTGTGTCCGGCAACTCTCATCGAGGAAAATATTTCTTTTCTAAATTCATGTATTGAGCCCCACATTTGGCAATATCCCTTTGAAACTTTGTTTTTTGAGGTGAACGTTCGCTCTTTATCACACAAACAGTGTAATCATATTCGCAGTGAGTTTTTAACCTGTTCAGATTATTATTGTCTCAGTTGCTGTTTTTATGAATGAAAACTGGGAGTGAATGGGGGACAATTTCGTGGGTGTGTCTTTATGGTGGCACTTCAAAATTGATAGGTTCTACTCATGGTCAAGTGCAAGGGTATTCAATACCCGTCCATAATAAATAACAGTGAAAGGAGTAGGATGAGATTGATTTCGGGGAGATACATTAAGGAACTTCTACACACAAATGACTATGCTGCGTTAAATTTTAATTGGGCAGCTCATGGAACCAGTTGTTGTGGTTTGATTGGAACGCTGGTCTTACTTTTTGCCTTTGATGTATTGTGCTACCACGTTGCTGCATAGTCTGGGAAGCAATTACTGAACATTGGGCGAGGCGTGTTTGAATCAATTGGATAAAGAGAATTATACAGTAACAACAGCCTGAAGGATACAGTGATGACACATGGAGGCCTACTGACGGACAGGGAGAGGTCATGAGGTTTGCTGAGGGGGAGCAATCAGCAGACGAAAATAGTGCTTCATGTCAATGGATCCACATAAATGCTCAAGGGTCAGATGTGACCTTTCGGACAGTTTTAACGTCTCAGAAAAAAAATCTTTGTCCAAACTTCGAGTAATACTACATGTTCCAAATAGAAATCGTAAACAAAGAGTAATTCCTGAATTCAATAAGCTGAATAACAAGCACCCAGTGCCAGAACTAATGTTTTGTGCTGTGTTTACATGACATAACCCGCACTTATCATATTTGCTGAGAAAATAAGACTTTGTGCATGGGAAATGCAACTTCATAAAGGTTATTAAATCAGATAATGAGGTAAAGTTCAAGTAAGAAGTAACAATGCATGTAGGACCAGGAGACACACAGCTAGAAAATATGAAACAATGATTGATGAGCATCATTCAAATGAACCAGACTGGCAGATGATCAGCTTCACGACATTTCATAGAAAGATGTGATGTACAAACTAAAATGCATGTCAAAAACCTTGTTCTGTTAAAAATCACAGAGCACCAAGTCATAGTCCAATAGGTTTATTTGGAAGCACTAGCTTTCGGAGCGCTGCTCCTTCATCAAGTAATTATGGAAAATAAGTTCGTAAGACACATAATATATAGCAAAACTTTACAGTGTGATTTAACTGAAATTATATATTGAAAAATAAAACGGTTGTTTCTTTCATATGTCAATTACAAAACTTTTTTGATGTTACGTTCCTGTGTGCACTTTGATAAATGGTGTCATATCGGCCCAGATAAGGTATTGAAGGTGTTAACTCCACGTGAGGCTGTCTGTGCCACAATGGTCAGACTGATTCTATACCCCGCCCAAAAAAATGGATTTACAGAATCTTACATGGATTCATGTAATTTCTGAGGGAAGCAAAATGTAATTCTGCAAGTACAAATTCACCCCACAAAATTATGTGTGTGTGTGTTTGCATATGTGTGTGGGGTGGAAGGGGTTAGGAGTGTCTGTGAGAGGACGTGTGTATGTGGGTGAGTGTGAGTGGAAAGGGGTTTACGCCTGTGTCAGGGTGTGTGTGGAAGTATATTTGTGAGTAGGTAAGAGAGAGTCTAAGAGTGTGTGTGCGCATCTGTGTGTGTGTACCTGCGTGTGAGTGTGCGTGTGTGTGTCTGTTTGTGTTTGCATGGTGCAATGGGGTAACCTGAAGTGTGACCCAAGGTCCGGGTAGATGCCAAACCCATAGGGACCAAACCTGGCTATCTGACTCTGCTCAGCCACTTTTTGTTGTTGCCTGTCCTGAAGTCCGCCTTGGAGGATGGTCAATCGAAGGTCGGAGGTCGAACATCCAGGAACGCTGAAGTACTCTCCAACTGGTAGGGAACATTGCTGTCTGTTGATTGTCCTTGGTGTCCATTCATCTGTTGCCGACGGGTCAGTTTGGTCTCGCAAATATACCATGCCTCAGACCATCCTTGCCTGCAGCGAATGAGATAGACAACTTTGGCTGAGTCTCATGAATACCTGCCATGTTCATGGTGCGATGTGCCCCATGCATAATGGTGGTATCTGTGTCAACATTCTTACACGTCTTGCAGCGTCTACCGTAACAAGCTTATATGGTATCGTCCTGAAAGCCAGGCAATATGCTACGAACAATGATCTGTTTGTGATTGGTGGCTGTTTAATGGCGAGAGGTGGAGGTGTGGGGAAGGTCTTCGCGAGGTGTTCATCCTCATTGATAAGTGGTGCAGGTTGCTAAGAACACAGTGTAGATTTTCGGCTCTGGGACGTAATGGACAACAGCTCGTGTCTGTCTTCTGAGGAGGCCATTACGGGTCCTCGCTGTGGCACGTCGGAATTGGCTGTCGATGAGTTGAGCATCGCACCCTGTTCCTATGAGGACATCCCTGAGTACTTCCAAGTGCCCGTCCTATTCCTCCTCGTCTGAACAGATCCTGTGTGTGTGTCGTGTTTGTCCATAGGGGATGGCTGTTTTAATATGTTTAGGTTTAGAAGCTGGAGAAGTGTAGCTTTGTGAGGTTATCCGTGGGTTTGCAGTACAGCGTGGTACTGAGGTGCCATTCCTTGGCGGAGATGCATGTGTCCAAGAATGAGACAGATTTTTGAGAGTAGTCCATGGTGCGTTTGATGGTGGGATGCAACTTGTTGATATCACTGTGCAATTTTCGCAGTGACACCTCTCCCTGGATCCAGTGGAAGAAAATGCCATCAATGTACCTGGTGTGTAGTGTTGCTTGGAAGTCCTGTGTCGAGTAGAATGCTTGTTCGAACCTGTACATGAAAGTGTTGACATATTGGGGTGCACATTTAGTCCTCAAGGCTGTTCCATGTGGCTAGCTGAAGAACTGGTTGTCAAAGGTGAAGACATTGTGATCTAAGATAAAGGGAATGAGTTTTGGGACGGTGCTTGGAGATGGGGAGTTGTTGGTGTTGAGTACTGAGGCTTCTACCGCGATGCCGTCATTATGTCGGATGCTGGTTTGGAGTGCTGAAACTTTCGTTGTGGGGCGGAATGTTCCTGGCTCGACTGGTCCGTGGGTGTTGAGCTTCTGCAAGAAATTTGTATTCTCATGGCAGAAGCTGGAGGTCCCCTGTACAATGGGTTTCAAGATGCCATCGACAACTCCAGAGAGTTTCTCAGAGAGTCCCATTCCCTGATACAATAGGACGTCCTGGAGTATTGGTTTGTGTACCCTCGGGAGGCAGTGGAAGTAACCTAAACGAGAAGTATGTGGGATTTGTGTGCGCGTAGGGAACTCTGAAGAACATTGTCCAAACCCCTGATCAATGCATTTTGTTCACGGGTGTGGTTTTGAGCTGATTGGCGCTATTTGCCTGTCGTGTTCCTGGTTGTCAGTTGTCGGTGCACTTCCTTGCAGTATTCTGAATGACGATGGCTCCTCCTTTATATGTTGGTTTGTTGACAATGTTGTGATTGATTTTGAGAGTATGGATGGTGTTGCGTTGTGATCGGGTAATGTTGTTTTCTAACTTGTGGGTAAGACTGATGAATTTATATATTACCTGTCGGTTTGAGCATACATGTCAAGCTCAGTGCAGGGGTCCTCCGTTGAATTCCAGGTTGACTCCTTCTTTGGTCGCTCCTATACAGATCCCTGTGATGACTGTTCCCATTCGGTGGTGGGCTCATTGTGATCATTGCCAGCTTCTTGTAGAATTCCCGGGATCTCATTCGTCGGATGAATTCCTCAGCGACTGCTGGAATTCCACGGGGTCCTTTTCGTTGGTTGGGCAAACAATGAGACCCCTGCTAAGAACTTAAAACTCTTCCAGTTGAAGGGGGTGGTCAGATAAATTAACGATTGAATTTCCCACGGTGATAATATCCACTGTGGTGCTAGGGTGGGATTGGCTGCTGCTGTTGGTAATGCCAAGTTTCTCCAATTTCTTGTTTTCGGTGTGCATGTCCGTGGTGTAGTTTTGTCGCCTTGTCTCTTTGAAAATGTTGCGTAACTATAAGTGAGTGCAGACTGAGGTGTGTTCTTTATCTTAGTTTCAAAGTTATGGCACCTGCTGTTAAGCTGGTGCACTAGATGATCGAGGTGTTTGCGAAAGGTGCGGTGGCAAAGTCTCTCCGCTTATTCTGTGTTGTTGGTCGACTTGAGCGGGTTCTTGATCCGTAATCCTTTTGGTAACCTTCTGGCTTGCCTGCATTCCTGTAGAAACTTGATGACTGTATCGATATGGGCTAAAGTTTTGGAGATCTTCTCCACTTGAGGCCTGCAGTTATTGGTGTCGACTGTAGTCATGATTTGGAGATGCCAGTGTTGAACTGTGGTGTATAAAGTTAAAAATCACAAAACACCATGTTATTGAACAACAGGTTTATTTGGAAGCACTAGTTTTCGAAGCGCTACTCCTTCATCAGGTCACTGTGGAGAAAAGGATTGTAAGACAGAGAATTTATAGCAAAATTTGCGAATGTAATTTTTAAAAAATATTTTGTGATTTGCATATTAATGAAATAATCCAGGATATTTTCGATATATAATTTTAGTTGCATCACACTAAAAAAACTTCTGCTATAAATTCTGTGTCTTTCCATCTTCTTCTCCACAATGACATGATGAAGGAGCAGTGTTCCGAAAGCCAGTGCTTCCAAATAAATTTGTTGTTCTATAAACTGGTGTTGTGTGATTTTTAACTTTGTACACACCAGTCCAACTCCGACGTCTCCAAAACATGACTCTTTTGTCATGTACATCCAGCAATCTGTCAAGACACAGTTGATGGGTCGATGATTATAGTGCTGGAAAAGCACAGTTGGTGAGGCAACATCTGAGGAACAGTACATTCGACGTTTCGGACATAAGCTCCTCTCAAGGAATTAGGCTTGTGGCTCAAAGACGAGAAAATGAGGACTGCAGATGCTGGAGATCAGAGCTGAAAAAGTGTTGCTGGAAAAGCGCAGCAGGACTGGCAGCATGAAAGGAGCAGGAGAATCGACGTTTCGGGCATTAGCCCTTCTTCAGGAATGAGTAGGTTGTGCCAAGCAGGCTAAGATAAAAGGTAAGGAGGATGTACTTGGAGGAGGGGGGTTGGGAATGCGATAGGTGGAAGGAGGTTAAGGTGAGGGTCATAGACCCGAGAGGGGTTGGGAGCGGACAGGTCGGGAAGAAGATTGCAGGTCAAGAAGGCGGTGCTGAGTGTTGGGACTGAGAAAAGGTGGGGGAAGGAGAAATGAGGAAGTGTTGGAGAAATCTGCATTCATCCCTTGTGGTTGGAGGGTTCCTCGGAGGAAGATGAGGCGCTCTTACTCCAGGCGTAGTGTTGCCATGGTCTGGCGATGGAGCAGGCCAAGGACCTGCATGTCCTTGGCGGAGTAGGAGGGGGCGTTAAAGTGTTCAGCCACGGGGCGGTTGGGTTGGTTGTTGCGGGTGTCTCAGAGGTGTTCTCTGAAACGCTCCGCAAGTCGGCGGCCTGTCTCCCCAATGTAGTGGAAGCCACATCGGGTGCAGGTGAATTTGTGATGGATATGGAAGAATCCCTTGGGGCCTTGGAGGGAAGTGAGGGGAGAGGTGTGGGCGCAAGTTTTGCATTTCTTGCGGTTGCAGGGTGAGGTGCCGGGAGTGGAGTTTGGGTTGGTGGGGGGGGGTGTGGACCTGACGAGGGAGTATTGACACAATGGACTTGACACTGATGATCATGCCATTTCACATTAATGGGGAACAAGTGAACAGAGGCAATAGATAACATTGGCCCGAAGTGTGTTTTTTAATTAGATGTTATTACTGCCAGATAGCGGTTAGGTTAAAATGAATTAATACAAGCCAATTCTACCTTACAGTGGTGATGAGCTACATTATAGTGACAACGGTGGTGATGTCTCCTATGTACAAAATGGGAAAGCAATGCTCAGGCGTAATCAGGAAGAGGATATGGAACATGCACGTAAAGATAAATGGTGGTGGAGGGATGATCGTTCCTCGGATCCAAAAACAGTATGTGTACGGTGATGGTAACTGCAATGAATCAGCGAATCCTCGGGTAGTCTAACTAAGCATCGTATGAACAGTTTGGCCTCGTCTGCCAGCTTGGTATCCCAGGGTAAAAGACGTCATTACTTATTAGGGCAACGAGCGGCTACCCTCTTCGTGGGTGGAGCATCATAACTTGTCAATCCAGCTGATGGGGCAAAGATGTGATAAAGAAGGAAGAAATAGGCAAAACATTCTGCAACAAAATCAAAACTTGTTGAAGGAAATCTGCTGTTTAGCTGTCATCTATGGAGAAAAGTAAAGTTAACATTTCGACTCTGGTGATCCTACTTCATGTCCTGCACTCTAAATCCCTGCACTGTCTCGCCCCATTTGTCCAAAGACCTTGGCTCTGTTTGGTCACATGAAAGCCCTCAGCAGAAACTAATGAAAGTAAACACCATCTACAAATACAGGGTCAAGCAATGGGAAAGAGAGGGAATGTTCATCAGGCTGATTGGTGTGGCATCAGTGAACGACACCACAGGAGGAGAGAATGGTGTGAATCCTTCA
The DNA here is from genome assembly GCF_004010195.1 of Chiloscyllium plagiosum. Lineage (NCBI taxonomy): Eukaryota > Metazoa > Chordata > Chondrichthyes > Orectolobiformes > Hemiscylliidae > Chiloscyllium > Chiloscyllium plagiosum. The sequence continues at coordinate 76,770,097 of NC_057717.1, read as the reverse complement.
TTGACAATGATGATTAGCCGAGGAAAGCTTGTGCCTGAACATAAGTTGTGTTCTGCAGTTGTTTTCTGATCAGCTAATGTGAAGAACGATTCTGATTGGTCTTGCCAAATTATCAAAAGCGTGCACAACTCTCACATTTTGTACGATTGTGCACTGCGTAGTTCGGTCTCAGATGAAATAAGCAGCTTCAGAATGCCGTTTGTCGCAGGCACAAAAGACAGTGATTTCAGGCTTCTCAATTTTCTGTAGTAAAATGACGGAAATTTCTGTTCATTCATAACTGAATGTCAAACAGGTCAGTACAGTCTGTGACTTGAATGAGAATTTGGTGTTGCAGTTACTAACATGCGCTTGCTGTTAAGACGGTTATAGTTGCTTCAGAATCGTGTTTCTAAAATATCTCTTGTTGAACCACGGCAACCCCATTAACTTAGCTAATCCAGGCACAGATCTGCGGTCGGTCCAGAACAGCTGATATATTTCCTTCCCTGAAGGACGGTAATGTAACAATTGAGTTAAGATTTGCCAGTTTACCTCCAGAAATCATAAAATTCATTCAACTCAATTTACTTTTGTGTTTTCGTCAGACCTGTGCCATTCACTTCTTAAAATGTAGTAAAATTCATTCCTGAGTTGGAGGAGTAGACAGGCCAGGGTTAATGCAGAGAAGTGTGTGGTAATGCACTTTCATCTCAAGAATACTGAAAGGTTTTCTAAACAGGATGACAATTTTAAAGATGGTGAAAGATCAGAAACATGTGGTCTGTGCAGAATTATACTCCCGACAGTGCGAAAATAGCCCCTTTGGCCCAACAAGCCCACACGGACCCTCCCACAAGGAATTCACTGACACCCATTTTTCTGCCATATATATATACTCCTAACCAATGCACGTAGCCTACATATCCTTGAAAACTACGGGCAATTTAGCATGGAAAAATTATCCTACTTGCACATCTTCATCTTGTGGGAGGAAACCCACGCTGAGACGGGGCGAATATGCAAACTCCACACAGGCAGTTACGCAAGACTGGAATCGAAACTTGGTCCTTGAAGATGTGACGCAGCCTTACTAGCTGCTGAGCTACCGTAATGCAATGTGCGACACAGAATGGAGATTTAATGCGAACTTGTTGTGCCTAACGGCCTGTTTTCACATTGTTATAATTCTACGATTATATGAAAAATGTCACATTTAATCACACTGTGTACTGGATGTGATTAACAGCAAATTCGAACTCCCTCTGTCAGAGGGAGACCATTCAAAAAGCACCTAAAACAAAAGTACTAGGAGCAGAAGTAGACCATCTTGCCCCTCGAGTCTGGCACCCCATTCAAAGAGATCATGGTTGATCTTTTAATGCTTTAATTTTTTTATTGTTCAAATATATACCTATCTTAGCCTTACAAACATTGAATAAGTTAGTGTTAATTACTTCACTGGGCGGAGAATTCCACAGATTTCTATATAGAGACACAGAGTCATAGGGATGTACAGCATGGAAACAGACCCTTCGGTCCACCCGTCCATGCCGACCAGATACCCCAACCCAATCTACTCCCACCTGCCAGCACCCGGCCTATATCCCTCCATACCCTTCCTATTCAGATACCCAACCAAACGCCTCTTAAATGTTGCAATTTTACCAGCCTCCACCACATCCTCTGGAAGCTCATTCCATACATGTAACACCCTCTGTGTGAAAATGTTGCCTCTTAGGTCTCTTTTATATCTTTCCCCTCTCACCCTAAACCTATGCCCTCTAGATCTGGACTCCCAGACCCCAGGGATAAGACTTTGTCTATTTATCCTATCCAAGCCACTTATAATTTTGTAAACCTCTATAAGGTCACACCTCAGCCTTCAACGTACCAGGGAAAACGGCGCCAGCCTGTTCAGCCTCTCCCTATAGCTCAGATCTTCCAACCCTGGCAACGTCCTTGTAAATCTTTTCGGAACCTTTTCAGGTTTCACAACATCTTTCCGATAGGAAGAGGAACAGAATTGCACGCAATATTCCAACAGTGGCCGAACCAATGTCCTCCACAGCCGCAACATGACTTCCCAACTCCTGTACTCAATACTCTGACCAATACAGGGAAGCACACAAAACGCCTTCTTCACTATCCTATCTACCTGCGACTCCACTTTCAAGGAGCTATGAATCTGCACTCCAAGGTCTCTTTGTTCAGCAACACTCCCGAGGAATATATCATTAAGTGATTAAGTCCTGCTAAGATTTGCTTTCCCAAAATGCAGCACCTCGCATTCATCTGAATGAAACTCCATCTGCCACTTCTCAGCCCATTGGCCCAGCTGGTCTCGATCCTGTTGTAATCTGAGGTAACCCTCTTCGCTGTCCACTACACATCCAATAATGGTGTCATCTGCAAACGTATTAACTGTACCTGTTATGCTTGCATCCAAATCATTTATGTAAATGACAAAAAGTAGAGGGCCCAGTACCGATCCTTGTTGCACTCCACTGGTCACAGGCCTCCAGTCTGCAAAACAACCTTCAACCACCACTGTCTGTCTTCTACCTTTGAGCTAGTTCTATATCCAAATGTATAGTTCTCCCTGTATTCCATGAGATCTAACCTTGCTAATCAGTCGCCCATGGGGAACCTTGTGGAACGCCTTGCTGAAGTACATATAGATCACATCTACTGCTCTGCCCTCATCAATCTTTTTTGTTACTTCTTCAAAAAATTAATCAAGTTTGTGAGACATGATTTCCCACGCACAAAGCCATGTTGACTATCCCGAATCAGTCCTTGCCTTTCCAAATACATGTACATCCTGTCCCTCAGGATTCTTTTCAACAACTTGCCCACCACCGAGGTCAGGCTCACCGGTCTGTAGTTCCCTGGCTTGTCTTTACCGCCATTCTTTAACAGTGGCACCACGTTTGCCAACCTCCAGTCTTCCGGCACCTCACCTGTGACTATCGATAATACAAATATCTCAGCAAGAGACCCATCAATTACTTCTCTAATTTCCCAGAGAGTTCTCCGGTACAGCTAATCAGCCCTGGGGATTTATCCACCTTTAACCGTTTCAAGACATCCAGCACTTCCTCCTCTGTAATCTGGACATTTTGCAAGATGTCACCATCTATTTCCCTACAGTCTATATCTTCCATATACTTTTCGACAGTAAATACTGATGCAAAATATTCATTTAATATCTCCCCCATTTTCTGTGGCTCCACACAAAGGCCGCCTTGCTGATCTTTGAGGGGCCCTATTCTCTCCTTAGTTACCCTTTTGTTCTTAATATGTTTGTAAAACCCCTTTGGATTCTCCTTAATTTTACTTGCCAAAGCGATCTCATGTCCCCGTTTTGCCCTCCTGATTTCCCTCTTAAGTATACTCCTACTTTCTTTATACTCTTCCAAGGATTCACACGATCTATCCTATCTATACCTGACATATGATTCCTTCTTTTTCTTCACCAAACCCTCAATTTCTTTAGTCATCCAGCATTCCCTATACCTTCCAGCCTTACCTTTCACCCTGACAGGAATATACTTTCTCTGGATTATTGTTATCTCATTTCTGAAGTCTTCCCATTTTCCAGTCCTCCCTTTACCTGCGAACATCTGCCTCCAATCAGCTTTCAAAAGATTTTGCCTTATACTGTCAAAATTGGCCTTTCTCCAATTTAGAACTTCAACTTTTAGATCTGGTCTATCCTTTTCCATCACTATTTTAAAACGAATAGAATTATGGTCGCAGGCCCCAAAGTGCTCCCCCACTCACACCTCAGTCACCTGCCCTGCCTTAGTTCCCAAGAGTAGGTCAAGCTTTGCACCTTTTGTGGTAGGTATATCCACATACTAAATCAGAAACATTGTCTTGCACACACTTAAGAAATTCCTCTCCATCTAAACCTTTAACATTATGGCAGTCCCAATCGATGTTTGGAAAGTTAAATTCGTCTACCATAACTACCCTATTATTCTTACAGATAGTTGAGATCTCCTTACAAGTTATTTTTTCTCAATTTCCCTCTGACTAATGGGGGGAGTGGGGGGGGGGGGGGGGGGGGGGGTGTCTATAATACAATACCAATAAGGTGATCATCCCTTTCGTATTTCTCAGTTCCACCCAAATACCTTCATGAGATGTATCTCCGGGAATATCCTCCCTCAGCACAGCTGTAATGCTACCCCTTATCAAAAATGCCACTCCCCCTTCTCTCTTGCCTCCCTTTCCATCCTTCCTTTAGCATTTGTATCCTGGAACATTATGCTGCCAGTCCTACCCATCCCTGAGCAATGTTTCCGTAATTGCTATGATATCCCAATCCCATGTTCCTAATCATGCCCTAAGCTCATCTGCCTTAACTGTTAGGCCCCTTGCATTGAAATAAATGCAGTTTAATTTATTAGTCCTACCTTGTCCCTGCCTGCCCTGACTGTTTGACTCACTTCTGCTTTCAGCTGTACCCGTCTCAGACCGATCGCTTTCCTCAGTATCTCCCTGAGTCCCGCTCCCCACCTCACCCTCACTTTACGAGTTTAAATCCTCGCGTGCAGTTTCAGCAACTTTCACTGCCAGTATATTCGTCCCCTTCCAATTTAGGTCCAATCGGTCCTTCTTGTACAGGTCACTTCTACCCCAAAGGAGATTCTAATGATCAAAAAAGTGAATCCTTCTCCCATACACCAGCTCCTCAGCCATGCGTTCATCTGCTCTATCCCATTCCTGCCCTCACTAACTCGTACCACTGGGAGTAATCCAGATATTGCTACCCTTGAGAACCTCCTTTTTAAATTTCCGCCTAACTCTCTGTAATCTAATTTCAGAATCTCAACCTTTTCCCTTCCAAAGTCGTTGGTTCCAATGTGGAAAATGATCTCCTGCTGGCCTCTATCCCCCGTAAGAATATTTTGCAAACTCTCTGAGACATCTTTGATCCTGGCACTAGGGAAACAACACACCATTCTGCCTTTCTCTGCTGGCCACAGAAACGTCTGTCTGTACCTCTGACTACAGAATTCCCTAACACAGTTGATCTCTTTGAAGCCGACGTACACCTCGTTGCATTAGAGCCAGTTTCCATAGTAGAAACTAGGCTTCTCATGCTACGTTCCCCTGACAATCCATCACTCTCTACGTTTTCCAAAACAGCATAACTGTTTGAAATGTGTATATCCACAGAAGACTCATGCACTGGCTGCCTACCTCTCTTACACTTCCTGGAGTTAACCCATCTATATGACTATATCTGAGACATCCCCCATCCCCCCCCCTTCCTATAACTGCCATCCATCACATACTGCTGCTGTTGCAAATTCCTCATCGCTTCTATCTGTCTCTCCAATCGTTCCAGTCGATCTGATAAGATTCTCATCCAACAGCATTTATGGTAGATATACTCCACAGTGACCCTTAAACTCTCTTTAAACTCACACATCTGACAAGAAGTACATATAACTATAAAGGCAATTTCTGCTCCTTCACAATCTACAGAACCATAAAATAACACCGTCTTATTTCTCTACAAACACTGCCCCAGGTTAAGTTAATAGCTATGGCATATATTTTAAGTTTATTCAAGAGACTTATCTCCAAAAACATATAATCAAGAAAGAATCCACTATACTCACTACTGCAGCCTTTCTCTTGGACAGACTTAAAACAACAATTAACTTATCTGATTCTGTGCTGTGAACTTCACCCAACAGTTCCTCCAAGATAAGAAGTGAATTTCACCGTTTGTTAATTTTCCCAGATGCACTCCGATGTCCAGCGATACTCGAATTCAAACAGCAAAGGCAGTAACTGTGCAGGTTCTCTCTCTTTCTTTCTCCGTCTCTCTCTCTCCTGCACTATCCTCACCAAGTGCTTCCTTTGTCTGCTCTTCTCCCTTTTAAAACTGCTGTTGTTTTGACTTTTTTTTCCAAAGTTCCAAGACAATGCAACAACATATAAAACAGTAATTGCTGCGCTTTGAATTCGAGGAAATAACCTACAACACCTAAAATGCCTCAAAAAAGGAGCAGCTCTGACAGCCAGAAATTTTTCCCATCCTCCATCTTAGATTACGTAGAATCCTCACATATCTTAGCGATGACGGGTTTAAATAGGCTTGATACAATGCATTCAGCACAAAGTGGATTTATTTGACTGTCATGTGAAAGTAATCCCTTTCACAGCAATGGAGTTCATTACCTTCAGCAGAAACACACTCCAATGAACATCATTCGGTCGTTAATCAAAAACAATTCAACTTTTTGACATAGCTGCACAGCAGCGGGGATTTGAAAGCAGACCTTCTGGCTGAGAGTTAGGGATACCATGAAACAGGGAAATGTTCAGATTAAAAACCAATATCTGCCATATCTCATGAGCCTGCTGGCGTTTCAGGAGGTGGGATTTCACAGTAACTTTATTGGCACACTCAGTGCAGGAGTGTGGTCTCTCCTCAGTCTCAGATCGCTGGTGTACAGTCAGTTGGGTTTACCACTTAAAACAGGCCCACAGTGAGAGCACTTGTACGGTCTCTCATCAGTTTAAACACGTTGTTGAATCACCAGATCCACACAGATTTTATGGCACATCCCATATTATGGACATTGACAACGTCTCTCCTCTGGGTTAATCTGATACTGTTTCAGCAGGTTGGATTTCTGAGTGAATGGCTTCTCACACTTAGTGCAGGCCTGTGCTCTCTCCCCAGTGTGAGAGCTGATGTATAGTGGTTTTGGATGACCACACATGAGCTCACTCCCAAGCTGAGAGCAACTGGACACTCTCTCATTAATAAGAACACGTTGATGAGATATCAGGGTCTAAGAGTTTTATAGTACTTGGTTTGAAATATCGATCCACTGCATGAATTCATTGGTGTTTGAGCAGAATCGATTTCCGAAAATAATCCCTTCCCACATTGGGAGCACGTGAATGGTTTCTCGCCCGTGCAAATCCGCCGATGTTTGCGAATGTCACATGATTTTCTGAACCCAGCCCGACAATGAGAGCGATTGAAGAATCTCTCGTCACTGTGAAGACGCTGATGCAGTGTCAGCGCCCCAGATAAGCATATCCTGCACTATGATTATTTAAAAGCTCTGCCATCTGTAAGATATTTCTGGTAATTAAGCAGCGTGGTCGACGGAGAAAATCATTGCCCCCACTCAGAACAGATGAATGTCCTCTCCCCAGTGTGATTGCATTTATGTTCTGGCAGGGCAGATGATCTGTTGAAGCATTGTCCACACGTTCAACGTGTGTAATGTTTCTCCCCATTGCGAATGGTGCTTTTTTCCTTCCATTTTCAAAATCCGATGATATTCAGACAATAATCAACTGAGTGACTCTGTCAGATCCTGTAGTAATGTTTGGTTTTAAGTCTCAGAACTGCAAATCTTCCGCTTCTAATATCCTGTGAAATTAGTTGAAAGAAAAATAAAACAAGTGAGAACCCAAAAAAAAAGACAAAGACGATAAAATGAAGAAACAAATGGCGGCAATACGAGCTATCACGTCTGCTCTAACCATGCAATGATATCAGGGCTGATCGGATCATCCTCAGATTCACTTTATTGTATTTTCCCCTAACCCGTGATTCCCTTATTGATTAAAATCTCTTTATGTCAGCCTTGGATACACTGAACAGCCAATATCTAAAAAAATCCACGAATACAGTCCAGTTCAGTCCATGCGAAGGGATGTTTCCAAATCAGTCATTAATTTGTGATTCTTTACTCTGAGATTATGTCCTTTTGTCATCGACTCTCAAACAAGTTGAATCAGTTCTTCTGAATCTTCCTATTAAGCCCCTCATAATCTAATCTCTTTCAGTAAGGTCATCACTCTTTCTTCTAAACTCCAACGAGTACAGGACCAGTCGACTTAGTGCCATCTCCCGAGAAAATCACCCTCGTCCGATATCACTCTTGTTAAAATTCTCAGTCTGCCTTTCCTGAAATAGGGGGACAAAAATTGTTTAAAATTCTATTTGTGACTGACTCGTGTCATGTATAGTTTCGATAATACATCCCCATCCTATTTGAATGATGGCCAATAAAACATTTCTTTTTCTGATTACCTGCTGAACCTGGATGCCAGCTTTCATCTGACAAGGTCAAGGACCTATAATTCTCGTTGTACTGCAGTGGTTTTACCAGTTAAATAATATTCAGGTTTCCTATTCTTCATGCCAAAATGCATAAACTTCATTTATTTTCCACACAGTACATTCCGGTCAGTTTTTGTTTACTTATCCTGATTGTCTGCACGTTGTGCCATTTATTTTGTATCAGCTTCGAACGACAGTACGTTCATTCCCATCATCCGCATGATCAGTACATCAAGTCAATAATTATGGCCCAAGTATTGATGAATCTAGGACTCCACAAGTTACAATTTGCCATCTAGAAAATGGCATCTTGATCTCTCCTCTCTGCCGTAAATTCATATACTAATCATTGATCAATAAGCTTGACTAATACATAGCCCAAACAGTGTGGGCTCATGGTTCTTATCTGAAGTGGTTTCATTCGAAACACCGTAATGAACACCTTTTGGAAATCAAAATGCATTTGTTCTATTGGTTTCCACGTTATCTATCTTGCTTGTTACGTCCTGAAAATATTTAAATAATTTGGGGTGGCACAGTGGCTCAGTGCTCAAACTACTATATATTTCCTTGAGCGAGTCGAGTTCAATTCTTGCCTTGTGTGAATATCTGTGTGGACTTTGTGCATTCTCCCTGTGTCTGCGTTGCTTTTCTCTGAGTGCTCTGGTTTCCTCCCACAATCCAAAAGATGTGCAGTTCAGTTGAATGTGTCATGCTGAATTGCCTGCAATGCAATTACCCTTCATTTGTCAAGGGTAATTAGGTGGTAGGAGAATGGATCTGGGTGGGTTAGTCTTCAGATGGACAGTGTAGACTTGTTGGGCCGAATGGCCTGCTTCCGTACTGAAGGGATTCTAGTCAAAGAAAATCAACCATGCTGTCTCTTTTTGATTCTGTAATGTGTTTCAAAATGCCAACTTGAGTAACAGACTCCAACATTTTCCAGATGACAGAGTTGCTTGTAAAATTGAGCAGAATGTGTGCGGCTGAGCACTCACAAAAGTTGACTATGAAAGCTGCCGATTATCAAAAAAAAACACGAATGGTTTAAAAATATCTTTCAGAGAGGGAACATGCCACCCATTTTAGTCAGAGTGACTCTGGCTTCCATAGGATGGTGGAGGTTTGTGGGGGCGTCAGAGTCAAAAAAGAGGTGAAGAAGGCAGAGGTGGTGAATGAAATGGGCAATATCAACAAACAGGTAAACAACTACTTCATTAAAACCTGACCCTTCCACCACCATGAACAACCAGAGAAGCGGGCGGACGTGACCATAAGTAACTCGGAGTACTTTCTCAGTCACAATGCCCCAATATCCACAGCTCTATGAATAGATACTTGCGACAATTTCATCTGTAACTTGGGAGCACATTTTGTGCAAGAGAAGTGTTTGGAATGATCTCTTCACAAAAAGGGTGGCAACGGTTTCGACCTCTTTTCCAAAATTGGCAGTTGATGCTTAATCACTGGTGGTTTGTTTAAAATCTGAGATAGATAAACGTTTGTGAAGCAAAGGTATTCAGGGCAATGGGAAAAAATATACGTTTGTGGAGGTCAGTCTTTGGAAACTCGAGACGGAATGACCCTCAAACACTCCTGATCCACCTCCCATGTTAAAACTCACTATAATCATCCAACAATCTGCTGCCCTTCATGCTCACTCTCATGGAGTGTTGTTACCCTCACCCTGAGATCACTGACCTGATGAGCTTGCCAGTTGAAAAACAATA
>NC_057717.1:76736545-76759775 GCF_004010195.1 Chiloscyllium plagiosum | reverse complement strand
GGGGGCCTCAGTGATGGAGTGGGTGTGAGCAAGTCAAGGTGACAGTGATGGTATGAATTTGAGGGTGTCAGGATGACGGTGTCGGAGTGCGTGTGAGAGAGTCATGGTGATGGTGACAGAGTGAATGTGAGCAGGTCAAGGTGACAGTGATGGGATGAGTGTGAGGGTGTCAGGGTGACGGTGACAGTGTGAGCTTGAGAGTTCCAGGATGAGAGTCAGGGACTGACTCTGCTAGGGTCAGGGTGATTGTGATGAAATCAGTGTGAGGAGTTCAGGTTGACGGTGAGGGAGGGTGTGTGAGGGGGTTTAGGTGACAGTCACAGATTGGCTGTGAAGGTGTCAGAGTGACAGTGATGGAGTGAATATATTAGGTTTGGGCGAAAGTGAAGGAGTGAATGGGAGGGTGTCAGTGCGATGGTGAGAGATTACTGTGAGTGGGTCAGGGTGACAGTGACAGAATGACTATGAGTGGGACAGGATGATGGCGCTGGACTGAAATAGGAGGGGTCAGGATGACAGTGACAGTGTGAGTGGAAGCGGGTCAGGGTGAGGTTAACAGAGTGAGTGTGTGGACGTCATTGTGATGGATCTCACCTTTTCTCCAGGAATACCACTCACTACCTTCTGAACAGTTACCTGTGCTGTGTCCCTCCCATTGCTGAGTTCACCGAGTCAAACTGCCTCGAGAATTATTCTTTGAACACCTAACTCATAACTTTCGTCAAAGTCTCTCCCATCTACATCATACCCTATCATGATAACCTGTCCATTTGACATACTTCTGATTCCCTGAATCTGATTCCTAATGTATCTTCCAAGAATTTATCATTGGTTCGCCACATTTCTCGACCGATAGGGAACATCATCTGAAAAGATTACCAGTTGAAGAATACATATTAACAGAGGGAAACATGTGCATTCCAGCAAGTATCATCAACAGATGCTACCTTCATCACCAATATCAGGGATTGTGCATCCAATAATAAATTATTTAATAACTCCGGGGAACACAACACTCCGGGGAAATAAATACATTCTCAATCCCCAGTGATCGTTCACTGAAGGATGTGGTTTGACGAAAGGCACCTTTGTAAGTAAACGATAGACATTCAGAACAGATTATTGTGGATGCCTGGAATGTGCTGTCCAGTCTAAACGTATAAAACACAACCTGTCACACACATCCTCCTTATCCAAATTTGTAATGCTAATCCACCTGAATCCCTTGCTTTTTCCCCAAATCTCCATCACTGATGGTGGTGATTTTCTTATTGACAGTTGTTTAACATAAGAACATAAGCACTGGGAACATGAGGAGGAAATTCAGCCTCTGCTATTTATTGCGATGATGAGTGAGCTCATCTCAGCCTCAAGTGGATTTTTCTGCCAGCTCTCTACCACTTAACAATCCATATGAAATACAAATTTGCTTTCCTTCATCGACTGGGCGACACGGTGGCACAGTGTCACATTGGTTAGCACTGCTGCCTCACAGCGCCATGAGACCCGGGTTCAATTCCAGCCTAATGGCAAGTGTGTGTATGGAGTTTGCATATTCTCCCCGTGTCTGCGTGGGTTTCCTCCGGGTGCTCTGGCTTCCTCCCACAGTCCAAAAAAAATGTCCATGTTTGGTGAACTGGCCATGCTAAATCGCCCGTAGTGGTAGGTGAAGGGATATGTGTCTGGGTGGGTTGCTCTTCGAAGGGTCGGTGTGGACTTGTTGGACCAAAGGGCCTGTTTCCACACTGTAAGTAATCTTTAAAAAATGTACTCAGTGTCCTGGCATCCACATTGCATATACAATCATAGAGACTGGGTTGTGAATCCTACAGATTACTCTGCTTCGAGACAGTAGATTTCCATTCATCTCTGGTTTAAATCTGCGACCTATTACTCATCGCCCTCTCACAATTTACTGAATCAATATTCCTTTCACCAGAAGTCTTCTTATCTAAACGAGTATATTAGATTACTTACATTGTGAAAATTGGTCCAACAAGTCCACAAAGACACTTCGAAGAGCAACCCACCCAGACACATATCCCTTCACGTAACACTACGGGCAATTTAGCACGATCAATTCATCTAAACTGCACATTTTTGGACTGTGGGAGGAAACCGGAGAACCCGGAGGAAACCCACGCAGACACAGGGAGAATATGCAAACTCCATACAGACATTAGGCGGGAAATGAACACGGGTCTCTGCCGATGAGAGGCTGTGAAATCCAATTAAGGCCCACATGTCCTTTATAGTGATGCTGTTCTCACCACCCTCCACCACACAATTTTCATCTTACTTTCAAGAAACAGGGCACCAATGGTGTCAGGAGGAGTCTAAATCCCACATTAAGAGGCATGGCTTCGTGTTATTATCTCTGGAGTGTTAGCCCAGAGACCCAGGTAATGTTCTGGGTCCCAGGGTTGAATCCCACTCCGGAAAGACGGTGGAGTTTGAATTAAACAAAAAATCTGGAATGAGAAGTTCTCATGGCCATGAAAACATTGCAGATTGTTAGAAACTACCCATCTGGTTCACGAATGTCCTTCAGGGAATGACGTTGCCGTCATTACTCGGTATGTCCAAGAAGTGACTCCAGACCCAGCAATATCTTCACTGCCTTTTGGGAAATTATGAAATTAGATAATAAATGCTAACATAGCATTGCCGTAGATGGGTTGGAACACACTTCATAATGCGATTGGCTCGAGACAAAGGCACCCTCTTTTTTTGGTCAAATGGAGAGGCGTCAAAGTTCCAGTACTTTCTGGACCATAGGGAGGTTGTATATTAGAGGCAGCTGAGTAGCAATGGTAGGAGAGAGGGTGGTTTGCATGGTTACAGTTTTAACGGGGAGAGGAAATAAATATTTCAGAGAAACTAGAATTGTGCTCTGTATTTATAATCAGTACTTATTCCTTTCATAATTCATTTTACAGGATACAAGGAGGCGAAGATGTTCACAGAGAAAGCTCAAAATCATGTGTGGATCGTGAAATTAACTGAGACATGAATGACATATATTGAAAAATGTCCATTTGTTCTGTCTGCATCAAAGGTTATAAATATTGGTTAGACTGGAAAAACACTAATGCAAAGTCTCACACTCACAATTCTGAGTCTTCCAGAGAACTGGCTGTGGTAAAAACAATAACGATTTGACACACTTTGACACAAAACTAGTCGGTTTTTTTTTCTTAAAAAACCCCTTGGCTCAAGGATACTCTGTCCTTGATTTTTATCAGAGTGTTAATAAATCAGGCCGGGCTCTGATCAAACTGATTTGGTACAGAAATGAGAATGATGTTGAGCGGCTTTTTATTTATATGTAAACAGTTGAAGTATCAGTCCAAAGTGATCATGTTTCAGAAGTGACCTATGGAATGAAGGTGGAGTGACTCGCTATCTAAGTGTTCAGCTCTCTATCTCAGCAGTTTAGTTCTGTCCTGTAGATTTCACCTTATCTGTAATTTAAATCTGCGAACAATTAATCATCGCATCTTCACAATTTCCTGAATCTATATTCTTTTACCAGAAATTTACTTACCTAACAGAGTATGTCAGCAAAATGCAATCAAGGCTCACATGTCCTTTATGCTAATCCTGTTCCCACTATCCACCAACTCACACTTTTCATCTCACTTTCAAGAAACAAGGCACCAGTCGTGTCATAAGAATTCCAACTCACACAATGGAGGATGACATAGTGGCATTATCTCTGTAGTGTTAATCGTGAGATCGAGAGGGTCTCAGCGTTGAATCCCACCGCAGTTAAACAGTGGAATTTGAATCCAATAACAATGTAGATAGAAGAGTTCTCATGGCCATGAACACATTTCGGATTGTCAGAAACTAACCATCCGGTTCACTAATATCCTTCAAGGGAGGAAATGGCTGTCCGCTCTCGGTCTCTCCAAGAATTGACTCCAGACCCACAACAATGTGGTTGAATCTTAACTGCCCTCTAGGCAATTAGGGATGGGAAATAAATGCTGATCTCGCATTGCAATGGCTGGGTTGGAACACACTTCAAAATGCAATTGGCTGCAGATCGAAGGCACCATCTTTTTTAATAGTTCTCAATTGGGTGTGGGGATGGGTTCAAAGCTCCAACTCCAAATGATCGCAATCCTACGATTGGAGGAATGGGGAAATAAAGACATCAAACCTATACCAAACAAAATTATTCTTTTATCTCCTGTAAGTAGGTGCGAACTGCTTGCTTGAACGTTCCTTTCTTTTCGTTCTTCTGTTAAGTTATTGTCTTGCAGTCACAGAAGGGAATGGAAGTGATCCCTGGAAGTCTGCAGAGACTGCCCATTGCCGGAAATCCTGAGCATGGGTCTGTTTAATAGGTCCTTTCGTGCATGGGGAGAATGTACGTTCGAGGCAGCAGAGTAAGAATGTTTGGAAAAAGAGTGGGATACATGGATACAGTTTTGAGGGGGAGAGGAAGTAGATATTCCAGAGTAAATAGATTTCTGCTCTGTATTTATAATCAATTCTTATTCCTTTCATAATTACTTTTACTTGTTACTAGAAGGCGAAGATTTGCACAGAGAAATCTCAAAATCATGTGCGTATAATGACGAAATTAAATGAGACATGAATGAAATGCACTGAAAAATGTCCATTTGCTCTTTCGGCATCAATGTTTTCAAACATCGATGAGATTGGAAAAGCACTGAGACTATATCTCCTACCACCAAATAAGAGTCTTCCAGTGAACTGACAGTGGGAAAAACAATAACGCTATGACACACTATTTTTCATAAAGCTAGCCCTTATTTTTCTTCTAAAAGCTGTTCATTATCTGATCGATACTCTGTCCCTTTTTTCAGATTGTCAATAAACCAGCTGAGAGTGATTTTGAGAGGCTTTTTGATTATATGTAAACAGTTGAGATATCAGTTCAAAGTGGTCATGTTGTAGAAATGACCTATGGAATGAAAGTGGAGTCGTCAGGTCTCTAACTGAGCAGTTTAACTCAGCCCAGAACTTGTTTGGAAACATGTTGTGAAACTTGAAAGGGTTCAGAAAAGATTTAGAAGGATGTTGCCAGGGTTGGAGGATCTGAGCTACAGGGAGAAGCTGAGCAGGCTGGGGCTGTTTTCCCTGGACCATCGGAGGCTAAGGGGTGACCTTACAAAATTATGAGGGGCATGGATGGGATAAATAGAAAAAGTCTTTTCCCTGGGGTCGGAGAGTTCAGAACAAGAGGGCATAGGTTTAGCGTAAGAGAGGAAAGATATAAAAGAGACCTGAGGGGCAACTTTTTCACGCAGACGGTGATACGTGTATGGAATGAGCTGCCAGAGGATGTGGTGGAGGCTGGTACAATTGCAACAGTTAAGAGGCATTTGGATGGGGATATGAATAGGAAGGGTTTGGAGAGATATGGGCCGGGTGCTGGCAGGTGGGAATATATTGGGTTGGGATATCTGGTCGGCATGGACGGGTTGGACCGAAGGCTCTGTTTCCGTGCTGTACATCTCTATGACTCGGTGACTCTATATACAGTGAGCAGTTTGGCAACTCTTTCCTCTGCCCTTCTAACTGCAACCTGAAAGTATCTGACTTTTTTTGTACTGCGTTTTAAAAGGTGTTTGCTTATTAGGCCGGTTGTGTATATTCAGAACATCATGCTTTAATCTATTTTGGATAGACTGAGTTCTGCCAGTGTTCTTTATTGTGCTCTTTGTGTTTCGTTGTGTAATTTTGTCAATAGATTTTTGGTACGTTTTAAACCTGGTATTCAACCTCGCTAACTTAATCTGCGTAATTATTTACTGTACACTTACCGAAGCAAACGGCAAAATTTCTGGTCTGGGCTGCCTGCTTGACAATGATTTGACTTGTCTGGCCTCGCCCATTGCACTATTTCCGTGTTTGATGTAGATGCGGATTTAACTGTTTGTTGAACCTAGTGAGACACAACGATTCCCACATCATGGGGATCCTGGAAATGTGAGGACTGTGGGATCGGTTTCCATTCCCAGTCAACACTGGAATTTCATGGATATAGATACACCAGGGGCAGGTCATTGTTCTTTTCTGGTGGTGTGAAAGATTTCCCAGATTCTTCTCCACACCAGAAATGTCACCGTGCTGGCACCGGAGAGAAGCTGTTCACGTGTTCTGAATGTGGGAATAAATTCAGTGTATATTTCACCCTGTTGAGACACCAATGAGCTCATACTGCTGAGAACCCATCCACATATTCGGAGCGTGGAAGGGATTTTCTTAGTCATCCTGACTCTGTGCATAGCAATGAGTTCAAATTGGGTGAGGCCATGCAGCTACTCTGATTGTGGAAAGGCATTCACTCAGTCATCACACCTGCAGAAATGTGAGCAAATTCACATTGGGGAGAGACCACTCAAATGCTCCAAGTCTGGGAAATGATTCACTCTGTGCATAGCAGTGAGTTCACAATTGGGTGAGGCCATGCAGCTCCTCTGATTGTGGAAAGGCATTCACTCAGTCATCACACCTGCAGAAATGTGAGCAAATTCACATTGGGGAGAGACCACTAAAATGCTCCAAGTCTGGGAAATGATTCGGAGATTTATCTGACCTGCAGAACTACAAGGAAATACATACTGGGGAGATGCATTTCGTCTGTTCAGAGTGTGGTAAAGGATTCGTTCAGTCAGTGCATACGCGGACAATCGAGTGAATTCGCGAGTGAATACAAGAGCAACATCTCCTGTTATTCAGCAGCAAAGTCCGTGCTGATAGATTGCACTTTCCAATCTCACAACAACTTGTATTGCAAATATGGAGAAACAAAGCGCATGAAATGGCACGCCTCATTTCCACATCACTCCTTTCATCTCTTGTTTACTTCTTTGCTTTTCTGATTTCTATATCAATTTACATGCAGCACATGTAGTAGTTCAGTGGTCGATCCCTTGAAGTCATATTCTGTAATTTTGTTCGTGTTTCTTGGTATTTTCCGAACAGATCCTCATGGCTACTTTTACCAATGGTGTTGGTCCCCACATGAATAACCACATCTGAATTCAACCCATACCACTCCAACATCTTGGCAAGCCTCTTCAAGATTTGTTTTGCATTGGAACAAGGCAAACAACACATCATGCCTCCTCTCCCTGTCTCTGTCCGCGGCCACTGGCCAAATTTGAAGGAATTATTCTGAAATGTATGATTCACTCCTGAAAAACAAAATCCAGGTAATTCTCCCAATCTCTGAGACTTTGCAGTTCAAAGCTCAGACTCAGTTCACCAACTGAGTCAGATTTAGTCAAGCAACGAGGACAAGCAACAGATAGGGTATGTATAAACCACGAAGTTTTCCACCAGCTCCCAGATTATGCAGGGACAATATATTGCCTGGCATTGCACTTATAAATTATTAGCTTTAACCTTTCATTTTTCCATTTCATGCTGGCCATCAGTTATTAATCTATGAAATATTTCTTCAATTTAAGTGCTCAAACAAAATGTTACTTATCAAGCAGTGAACTTACAGCTTTACCTGTGATGTCCCTTTTTAACACTATCAGATCCCTTACTCTCCTCCTGTGGTGACTGTTCTCTCCCTCTCTCTGGTCTCCTATAATTGAGTAGGTCTGAATAACTAGAATCGACATGTTTTCTTTCAAATTTTCTGCTCAGTCTGTGTCCTGTCTGCTGGTTTCTGTAACATCTATGCCCCAAATTCTTAAAGACCTGACTTTGATGACAAAGAACAGATGTATTTACCAATGAGAGAAAAACAGGAAATGATCACCTCCAATATCGTCTGCTAAACGGCAGTGGTACCCAAATTCAACTAAACTGATCTCTAATGTAAGACGGAATGAAAAGCAGAAACATTTCTTTCACCCAGATATTGCACAGAACTTCGTCTCATGTGCTGGAAAATGAGGTTCGAGTCCCTGCTCCCTATCACCCCTAAACCATTGCTAATTAAGAATCTCCTCTTTAAATTTGCACATTGTCCTGGTATCCATCACATTGGATGATTGAGTTCTACTGATTCATCACTTTTTAAAAGAAGTAATTTACTTTATTATCGGATTTAAATTTGCTAACCTTATCGTGAAACTACGTCTTCACATTCTGGACCGGCCCTCAAGATGAAACATTGTTTTCTGGTCAAAGTTGTCAATGGCGTTTAACATCATCAGATCGCATGGTTCACTTGGACCAAGAGTTAGAAACAATAATGAATTTACAAGAGCTAGGGTGTGTGATTGATGGCTGTTATAGGCAGAGTGAAAAGCCGCAGATACGGTCAGGTAGATGGGTTAAATACCAGTAAGGTAGGAGGGGTAGGCAGGTAGTGTAGGGGGTATTCTGTGGCTATCCGCATTTCATACTAGTATGCTGCTTTCGAACGTGTCGGGGGTGATGCACTCTTCGTGGAAGCTAGTACAAACAGCCAAGGTTCCAGTAACGATATAAACTCAAATATAATAAGGCGTGCGTCAATCTCCAAGGGATCGATTTTGATAAAGGACACTCTCGTCAGAGGCACAGGCACACAGATGCTTCTGTGGTCAGAATGGCGTGTTCCTCCCTGATACCAAGACAAAGGATGTCTCAGGGAGGGGGCTGAATTTTCTCAACGGAAAGAGGGATCGCAAGACCTCCCCATTGTACACATTGGAACAAACGACACAGTAAGGGAAAAGGATAGGATTCCGAAGGCAGAAAATAGAAAGTTAGGCAGGAAATTTTAAAAAAGGAAGTCAGTATTATTTGGATTACTCCCCATGCTACGAGCTAGGGATGATTGGATTTGGAGGACAGAGCAGATGAATGCGTAGCTGGACAGCTGGCAAATGGGAGAAAGGTTCACATTTTTGGAACATTTGAATTTCTTCTGGAGTAGAAGTTACCTGTACAAGAAAGGGAAATTGCACCTGAATTGGAAGGGCACTGATGTATACTGACAGGGAGATTGGCGAGAGCAGCTCAAGAGAAATTAAACTCGTAAGATGGTGTGGTGTGATGTGGGGCCCGAGAAGCAACGAGATCAATCTGAGACCGGTAGAGTCAGGAAGGGGAGCGATTAAAACAGTCAGTGCAAAGCAGAGAACAAGGTAGGACGGATAAATTAAAATGCATTTACTTCAATGTAAGAGTATTCAAAGGAAAGGCAGGTGTACTCAGGGCATGTTTAAGAACGTGGCAATGGGATATCATAGCAATTCCAGAGACATGGTTCAGGGGTGGCAGGACTGCCAGCTTAATTTTCCAGGATACAAATGTTATAAGCATGATGGAAAGCAGGCAAGACAGGAGGGCGGGATATTCCTGGCAATACATACAGGGATATTATTTGGGTGGTACTGAGAAATCAGAAGGGGATGATGCACATATTAGGATTGCATTATTAACCCCATAACAGTCAGCGGGAAATTTTGAAACAAATTTGTAAGCAAATTTCAGTTATCTGTAACAATAATAGGGTGGTTATGGAAACTCAGCCTGCGTTCCCTAGTGATACAAAAACTCGTAAACTATCGCAGTAAAAATTCAAAACTCACACAGAGGGAGTTACTAACACAGTGACGTGGAGAAAAGGTGGCCAACAAGATTGGGCAGAATGCCAAGATAATCTTAGCAGATAGCGAGTGAAAAATAATAACCAGGGAATAGTTAGGACCCGACAGAAACCAATGAGGCAGTCTGTGTGTGAAGCCGGAGAACGTTGATAGATTGTTACATGAGCGCTTCACGTCTGTGGTAATTGGGACAAGGAAGACGCAGGTATAGAATTCTAGGAGATGGACTGTAAAGCTGTGACGGAGATTGATTAAACGGTGAACGGTGTTTGGGGGCTTTGGTTGAAATAAAATTGGACGGATTGCCAGATCGGGATGAGTTGTCTCTCAGGTTGTTGTTGGAGACAAGGGAGGAAAGACACTGCCCCAAATGTTTAAGTCGAATCTGTCGACAGGGAAGATGGACGTTGCAGAGGATTGCAGAACTAATAATGTTGAGCCACTTTGCTGGAAGGGCGGTGGAGATAGACAAGGGACTATAGAACAATGAGCATCAGATCAGTGTTCAGGAAACTATTGAACAAAGTTAGGAAGGAGAAAATTAATCACCATTTCCAGAGACAATGTTTGATAAGGGATAGGTAAACATGACTTTATCAAAGTGAAGTCATGGCTAACGAATTTAATTTTGTTTTAGTCCAGTAGGTGGTGGATATGGTTTTTCAGCAAATGCTTTCGACACAACACCACATGGAAAATTGATAAAGCAAGTAAAATCTCATGGCATCAAGTGTAACTTGGCAAGTGTCAACGGTAATTGAGTTCGTGATAGGAGACAGAGAGTGGTGGTAGAAGATTGCTTGTGTGACGGGAGACCTGTGTCTTCTGGTGTACGACAGGGTTCAGTGCTATGTTCCTCATCATTTGTTGTAGTAATAAATTATGAGGATGTGATGTTGGATGCGGGTGAGGGAGTGTGAAAACAAGTCTTGGTTACTCACAAAGATTGGCTGAGTGGTTGGCATTGAGGATGAAGTTCTGACTCTACAGGTACATGTGGATAGAATGGTCAGATGGACAGAATAATTGCAGATAGAATGCAACTCTTATAAATGTAAGGTGTTGTGTTTTGGAAGATAGAACCAGACAAGGGAATATTCAATGAATGGCGGCACACTAGGAAGCTAAGAGGGTGTTTCTCCACAGGACCCTAAATGCGACTGGACAAGTTCATTGTTTGGCTATGGATGCACACGTGACTGGATGCATTGTCTTTATTAATTTAGACATAGATTATAAGAATTATACAATACATTGTCTGGGCAACAGAAGGAACATTGTGTGCAGTCCTGTGCATCACATTACAGGAAGGATGTGACGGCATGGATCGTGTGCAGAGGAGTTTCAACAAGATGCTCCCTGGGGTGGAGCATAACAGTTATGGAGGGAGGCTGGATAACCCTGGGTTATTTCCTCTGGATTAGAGAAGGCTAAGGGGGACGTGACTCAGAAGAAGAAGATTCCAAGTGTATGGGCATGGTGGACAAACAGCTGTTATTTTTATTGAAAGCGCCAAGAACTAGGGATAACACTTTTAAACTGAAGGATTTTGAGGTTAAGAAAAGATGTGAAGAGTGATTTTCACTCAGAGAGTGTGGGGTCTGGAATGTACTCCTCAGAGGGGCGTTGTCACGGGTAACCTCACAACTGTTAAACAGTCATTGGAAGAGAACCTGCAGTGTCATAACATTCCTGCCTACAGGCCTTCTGTAGGAAATTAGGGCTAATGAAGACCGTGCTGTGTTTCTGACAGCACAGAGTCTCCGCATCTGTGATTGTACGCTTGTGGAAGGTTAGTAATTGAACTGCTTAAGACAGGAATTGCTAGGCTTTTGAAATGTATTTAGACAACATGAGAAGAGTCGCGAATGTGATACTGAAAAGCACAGGAGATTAGGCAGCATCAGACGAGGCGGAGAATCGATTTTTGTGGCATAAGCCCTTCATCAGTAATGATTACAAGAATGCGAAGAATTTTATAAGCGTGAACTGTAATAACTTCGATAATTATATAATTGTGAAAGTAAGCAAAAACAAGTGTAGTTCCTTACAGTCTGAAACCAGGGAATAGAGAATGGAGAAGATAGAAATGGCAGACACGTGGAGTAACGAATTACGATTAAAAGTCGAGCAGAGAGAAATTCAAAGAGAGTGGGAAAATATAGAAAAAGGAAGAGAGCGAGAGAAGAGAGAGAAAAAGAGAGAAACGAAATCAAGAAAGACAGTTCGAACTTCAGAATTTGGCACGTAGAATTTAAACATTTACTTCCTAAAGTCTGCAGAATCCGTGTGAAAGAGCAGAGAGATAAAACAAAATGATTAAGATCTCAACTATCTGATGATTATGAGTCGATCCGTAAATCAAAGTTTCATTTTCAGAATCAATTTCAATCGTGAGGGATATAACTGAGGAAAAGAAAAATTTTCATTTGAAAAGGGAAAGTTAGGTCTCGGTGAAGATCATTAGGATAACTTACCACTGAATAAAAATGGATACCCTTTAATCAGACAGGATAAGCCAGTGATTTTTGTTGGAGTGGTAAAAGAAAGCACAGTGGAGGTTAGAAAACTGCACTAGAATGTACACACTGGTCGGAGGTTTGTCACGGAGGAAGTGCCAGATCTGCTTAAGCCTAACATCTGCAGAAGTAAAGTTTATTCACATAGGCCAGGAGCAGCAGGAAAAGAGGTAACAATATTACGAGACACAGCATACTTTCAAACTGTGAACATGAAAGATGACGAGATATGTCCTTCTGAAGGACTATTGCCACAGGTATACTAGTAACGATATTGACAATGAGACAAAAGTGAGGTTAGAGTGTTCAGTCAAGAGTGGAAAATTCCTGGTATCAGGACTGAACAAACTTTCAGGTCCAGGAATATAACCTGTCCTTGTTAATTATACAGTTGTTTCAGCGATAGAAGTGTTGCCAACTGAGGTTCAAAAGCTAGTGTAAATCCAGGCAACTAAAAAAAAAATGCAGGACACGTATCCTGGAATTATCTTGAATGTGTGATAACGAGATCAAAAAGTCACCATCTGAATCATGAGAGATCAAAGAGTACAGATAATAAAGTTGATGTGGAATTAGCAGAGACCATGTTTAGTCACATAATTGGCACAAGCCGGGAGCACATAGATGACAATGAAGATACATTTAGCTAAAAAACAAACAGTGTTAGAAACAAGATGGTAATTTAAAGCAATTGTATAAAATGGCATACACAGAAAATAAATGTGAATGTATCCCTGCTAGTTGTTATCTTTAAAAATGGTCTCTTAGTGAGGAAATGGAGACCAACACATATTCAGGCATTAAAGAAATGGGCAGGAGTTTATCTAATGCTTTTGCCAGTGCATTGTAGAAAGGCGGCGTTGCGAATGGCGCACGAGCTGCAACTTGGGGATCATTTAGGAGTCAGGAGACCTGAAGGCAAAATACAAAAAAAATTGTACTATCCTGGAATGCACAAGGATATAGCTGAATTTTGCCAGACGTATCACACATGTCAGGTAATTGGAGAGCAACATGCAGCAATAAAACTCGCATCTTTAATGCCTATTCCTGCAATTGCACGACCTTTTCAAGAGTCTTAATTGATTGCGCAGCTCCCCTCCCTCAAAGAAAAAAAATGGGAATCAGTATTTGTTACCACTAATGGATGCCTTAACTTGTTTTCCAGAGGCCGTTCCATTTTGGAATATTTCAGCTATAAGGTTTGTAGAGGAATTACGCATTTTTTGACAAGGTGCGGACTATGAAAAAAGATACAATCAGACGAAATTTCACATCAAAGCTATTCAAGGAAGTTATGGATTACTCAGGGAATTTTTTTTCAAATCTACTGCCAACTATTCAGAACCTCAGGGGGCATCAGATAATGAAGACCACGTTGAGGGATTATAGTCAGGACTACCCAGATCATTTGGATAACGGGCTTCCTTTTGTGTTTTTTTTTTGCGATCAGAGATGCACCAAATGAATTGACTAAATTCAGTCCATTTGAATTAGTTTTTGAGCATGAATTGAGAACACAGTTAGCATTGGTTCCGGAAAAATTGTTAAGTCAATAATCAGAGACCACATATTTGTACTACATATCAAACCGGTGAAGTAGATCTGGAGTCGGGGGTCGGTAGATAGCATTTAAACGTATTGCAGCAAGCAATGCTGCAAGAAGTAGACGATAAATCAAACATCAAAACGTTTGCTATTGAGGACAAGGTATTAGTGCTAATTAAACTGATAGTTGAAACTTTAAAAACAGGTTTTGTGAGACTTTGCTAAGTCTAAAAGAAATTGAGTGAGTTGAACTACTTGGTAGGAGATCCAGACAGAAAGGAATTTCACAGAGTGTGTCATGTGAATGTGCTCAAATGCTATTTTAAAATGGAAGGAAAACATCAGAAGAATGCGTTATTCATTATAACAATGAGGGACGAACCAAGTTCAGAGGATCCTATATTGAACATTCTTCAAAATAAATTGGACAAGAACCGAATTTTCGAAAATTGGAATAAATTATTGAGTTATCTTCCATAGGAAAGCCGAAATGACCTGAAATAGTTACAATCACATGAAAAAATAATTGGAAATAAGATGGGAAAGTCAAACTTAATTACGCATGTGTAGACATGGGAGATGCTGTTCCGATTAATCAACACTCTTACAGGCATAACCCTCTAAATTTGGCCCAGGTTCAAAAGCAGATTCAAATGCATTCTCCATGACGACATAACCGAATTGAGTTATAGTGATTGGAGCTCACCCTAATTAATGGTGCAAAAACCAGATGGTACACAATAGTTATGTGTGGATTATTGAAATATTAATGCAGTTACAAAGACGAACACATATCTGATTCCGCGTTTCAAAGGTTGTGTTGAGAAGGCGGAACAATCAACTTACATTTGTTAGTTGGACTTAGATGATACTGGCAGATACTTTCGACAGAAAGTGCAAAGACATTTTCAGTTCTCGCAACAGCGAATGGAATGTAAATGCTCCGCTCACGTTTCACGGGCTAACCAATAACTGGATTACTCAACTGTGTTTTACATATCAATGACCTGGTGACTTTTAGTAACACATGAAAGGAACATTTACAACATTTGTCAGATTTCTGTGCTCGACTTTGGAAAGCAGGCTTGGTGAATAACTTAGCTCAAATTGAATTTGCCAAAGCTCAAGTCACCTTCCTGGGCTATGTTATTGGGCACGGCCAAATGACGCCAAGGGATGCAGAAACAAGAATAATTGGGGATTTCCCATGCCCTCGACAAGAAGAGTAGTTCTACAGTTCCTGGGACAGAGTGAAAGTTATTCAAAATTCACAGCAAATGTTAGCAGTGTGGCTGCTCCAATCATTGAATTGTCAAGAAAGGCAAGACTTTTCAGTGGACAGTGGACTGACATTTGACAGCCTAGCAGCTGTGTTAACCATTGTCCCAGTATAAGTCACATCAAATTGCACAAAACCATCGAAAGTGGCTAACGATGCAAGTGATGTGGGTGTCGGTGCTGTGCGCTTCCAAGAAGATAACGAGCAGATAGAAAGACCAATCAGTTATTTCTCGCAGAAGTTGATAATTATGTTCCACGGTTGAGAAAGAGACTTTCAGCTTGGTGTTGGCATGAAAATATTTCAGTATTTATGTTCCCAGTAAAGTATATGAGATAATCATATGCACTGATCATACTCACAGAGCGCTTCAGATAACATCTCTGGGACGCCCGAACCAAACAACCCCGCCGCCCGAGGCCAAACACTTTAATTCCCCCTCCCACTGTTCCGAGGACATGCAGGTCCTGGTCTTCTCCATCGCCACTCGCTTGCCATCCGACGCCTGGATGAAGAACGCCACATCTTCTGATTCAGATCCTTCCAAACTCATGGTATCAATGTGAATTTCAACAGTTTCCTTATTTCCCCACCCCTACTTTGCCACAGTTCCAACCTCCAGCTCAGTACTGTCATCGTGACCTCTCTCATCTGTCCATCTTCCTTTCCACCTGTCCAGTCCACCCTTCCTATCTGACCCATCAACTTTCCTGCAACTTCCATCCATCTGTTGCACTCTCAGCTAACGTATCTCAGCCTCAACCCCTCCTAATTAGTGCTCCACGCCCGACGCTCCACGCATAATTCCTGATGAAAGTCTTTTGCCTGAAATGTCGATTTTCACACTCCACGAATGCTGCCTGCCCGGCTGTGCTGTTATCACACCACACTCTTGGGCGTAATCTCCAGCATCTGCAGTACTCACAGTCGCCTATACGTTTGTGGGAAAATTTACGACAAACATGCCAACTCTTTCGATGGATCTTTTGTTGCAGCCATTCAACATGAAAATTCTGCATGTGGCAGGACGAAAAAGTGTTATTGCCGGCACATTGTCGAGACACAAATGAGAAACAGAAGTGTTCGCTGGCAGCAGAAAAATACACTCGAATGTCTGTTTTCAATTTATACTCAATGTGATGTTTATGTGTATTTTCAAGTCCTATCAAATATTACGAGGCGTTTTAAAATGAAACCATTTCTTTAAGGGATGCAGTCCTGATTTCTTTTTCCAGAGAGGTCGTAAAAGATACAGACTCCAGAAAGTCGTTAGATTGAAGGGTTTTATGGCTAATTTGATAATAGCTAAGTTACAAAATTATGAGGCGTATGGATGGGGTAAAAGTGGATTCTGGGTCATCCAAGATGGAGGACGGGAAAAATTTCTGGCTGTAAGAGCTGCTCCTTTTTTGAGATATTTTAGGTGTTGGAAGTGATTTCCGCGAATTCCAGGAGCAGCAATTACTGTTTTGTATGCTGTTGCATTGTTTTGTAATTTGGAAAATAAAAGTCAAAACAACAGCAGTTTCTCAGGAAGAAGATCAAGAGAGAGAGAGAGACAGACAGACAGAGACAACGAACCTGCACAGCTACCGCCTTTGCTGTTTGACTTCGGGTATCGCTGGACATCGGAGTGCACCTGGGAAAATTAACAAAAAGTGAAATTCACAACTAATCTTGGAGAATTATTTGGCGACGTTCACAGCACAGAATCAGATAAGTTAATTATTGTTTTAAGTCTGTCCAAGAGAAAGGCTGCAGTAGTGAGTATAGTGGATTCTTTCTTGATTATTTTTTTTGAGATAGGTTTCTTGATTAAACTTAAAATATAAGCCTTAACTATTAGTTTAACCTGGGGCAGTGTTTGTAGAGGAATAAGACGGTGTTATTTTCTGGGTCTGGAGATTGTGAAATGGCCTTTGCAGTGATATGTACTTCTTGTCAGATGTGGGAGTTTAAAGAAAGTTTAAGGGTTACTGCGGATTATATCTGCCATAAATGCTGTTGGATGCGAATCTTATCATATGGAGTGGATCGATTGGAAAGACAGATAGAACCGATGAGGGACATGCAACAGCAACAGTATGTGATAGATGGCAATTATAGGAAAGGCGGGCAAGTCTCAGATACAGTCACACAGGTGGGTTACCTCCAGAAGGGTGAGAGATATCGGCACGTAAGGCAGGAGTCTTTTGTGGATATACCCATTTCAAACGGGGTGAACGATTCTCGGGGGAATGCAGCACGAAGAGCCAAGTATCTGGTATTGAGACTGGCTCTAATGCAATGTGGGGAACCTTCCAAGAGATCAATTGTGTTCGGGGATTCTGTAGTCCGAGGTACAGAGAGACGTTTCTATGGCAAACAGAGAAAAAGAGAATGGTGTGTTGCTTCCATGGTGCCAGGATCAAGGATGTCTCAGAGAGAGTGCAGAATGTTCTCACGGGGGAGAGGGGCCGGCAGGAGGTCATGGTCCACAGTGGAACCAACGACTTTGGAAGGGCAAAGGGTGAGATTCTGAAGGGAGATTACAGAGAGTTAGGCAGAAATGTAAAAAGGAGGTCCTCAAGGTTAGTAATGTCTGGATTACTCCAGTGCTACCAGCTCGTGAGGGCAGGAATAGGAGGATAGAGTAGATGAATGCATGGCTGTGGAACTAGTATATGGGAGAATGATTCACATATTTGGATCTTTGGAATCTCTTTTGGGGTAGAAGTGATCTGAACAAGAAGAAAGGATTGCACTTAAGTTGGAAGTGGACGAATATACTGGCAGGAAATTTTGCTCGAACTGCTCGGGATGATTTAAACTAGTAAGGTGGGACCCAGGGAGATAGTGAGGATACAGATCGATCTGAGACGGGTACAGCTGTGAACAGAAGTAAGTCAAACAGTCAGGGCAGGCAGGGACAAGATAGGACTAATAAATTAAACTTCATTAATTTCAATGCAAGGGGCCCAACAGGGAAGGCAGATGAACTCAGGGCATGGTTAGGAACATGGGACTGAGATATCATAGCAATTACAGAAACATGGCTCAGGGATGGGCAGGTCTGACAGCTCAATGTTCCAGGATACAAGTGCAACAGAAAGGATAGAAAGGGAGGCAAGAGAAGAGGAGGAGTGGAATTTTTGATAAGGGGCAGCATTCCAGCTGTGCTGAGGGAGGATATTCCTGGAAATATATCCAAGGAAGTTATTTGTGTTGAACTGAGAAATAAGAAAGGGATGGTTACCTTATTGGGATTGTATTATAGTCCGTCCAGTAGTAAGAGGGAAATTGAGAAAGAAACTTTTAAGGGGATCTCAGCTATCTGTAAGAATAATAGGGTGTTATGGTAGGGAATACTAACTTTCCAAACATCGACTGGGACTGCCATAGTGCTAAAAGTTTAGATGGAGAAGAACATGTTAAGAGTGTACAAGACAATTTTCTGATTCAGTATGTGGATGTACCTACTGGAAAAGGTACAAATCTTGACCTACTCTTGGGAAATAATGCAGTACAGGTGACTGAGGGCCAGCAACAATAATTCTATTCGTTTTAAAATCGTGATGGAAAAAGATAGACCAGATCTAAAAGTTGAAGCTCTAAATGGGAGAAGTGCCAATTTTGACGGGATTAGGCAAGAACTTTCGAAAGCTGATTGGAGACAGATGCTCGCAGGTAAAGGGACGGCTGGAAAATGGGAAGCATTCAGAAATGAGATAATAAGAATCCAGAGAAAGTATATTCCTGTCAGGGGAAAAGGGTAGGCTGGTAGATATAGGGAATGCTGGATGACTAAAGAAATTGAGGGTTTGGTTCAGAAAAAGAAGGAAGCATATGTCAGGTATAGACAGGATAGATCGAGTGAATCCTTAGAAGAGTATAAAGAAAGTAGGAGTAAAATTAAGAGGAAAATCAGGAGGACAAAACGGGGACATTAGATAGCTTTGGCAAAATGAATTAAGGAGTATTCAAAGGGATTTTACAAATATATTAAGGACAAAAGGGTAACTAGGGAGAGAATAGGGCCGCTCAAAGATCAGCAAGGCGGCCTTTGTGTGGAGCTACAGAAAATGGGGTAGTTGCTAAATGAATATTTTGCATCAGTATTTAGTGTGGAAAAGGATATGGAAGATATGGACTGGAAGGAAATAGATGGTGACACCTTGCAACATATTCAGATTACAGATGAGGAAGTGCTGGATGCATTTAAACGGTTAAAGTTGGATAAATTCCCAGGACCTGATCAGGGGTAACCGAGTACTCTGTGAGAAGCTAGAGAAGTGATTGCTGGGCCTCTTGCTGAGAGATATTTGTATCATCAATAGTTACAGGTGAGGTGCCGGACGACTGGAGGGTGGAAAACGTGATGCCAGTGTTTAAGAAGAGCAGTGAAGACAAGCCAGGGAACGAAAGGCCAGTGAGCCTGATCTCGGTGGTGGGCAAGTTGTTGAAGGGAATCCTGAGGGACAGGATGTACATGTATTTGGAAAGGCAAGGACTGATTCGGGACAGTCAACATGACTTTGTGCGTATGAAATCATGTCTCACAAACTTGATTGAGTTTTTTGAAAAAGTTGCAAAGACGATTGATGAGGATAGAGCAGTAGATGTGAACTATATTGAGTTCAGTAAGGCGTTCGACAAGGTTCCTCATGGGAGACTGGTTAGCAAGGTTAGTGCTCATGGAATACAGGAAGAACTAGCCACTTGGATACAGAACTGGCTCAAAGGTCGAATACAGGGTGTGGAGGTGGAGTGTTGTTTTCCAGACTGGAGGCCTCTGACCAGTGGAGTGCAACAAGGATCGTTGCTGGGCCCTCTACTTTTTGTCATTTACATAAATGATGTGGATGCGAGCATAAGAAGTTCAGTTAATAAGTTTGCAGATGACACCAATAATGGAGGGGTAGAGGGTTACCTCAGATTAAAGCAGGGTCTGGACCAGATGGGCCAATGGGCTGATAAGTGGCAGGTGGAGTTTAATTCAGAAAAATGCGAGGAGCTGCATTTTGGGAAAACAAAACCTCGCAGGACTCATACACTTCATCGTAAGTTCCTGGGGAGGGTCACTGAACAAAGAGACCTTGGACTGCATTTTCATAGCTTCTTGAAAGTGGAGTCGCGGTGGATAGGATAGTGAAGAAGGTGTTTGGTATGCTTTCCTTTATTGGTCAGAGTATTGAGTATAGAAGTTGCGAGGTCATTTTGCGGATATACAGGGCATTGCTTAGGCCACTGTTGGAATATTGCGTGCAATTCTCCTCTGCATCCTATAAGAAGATGTTGTGAAACTTGAAAGGGTTCAGAAAAGATTTACAAGGATGGTGCCAGGGTCGGAGGATCTGAGCTACAGGGAGCAGATGAACATGCTGGGGCTGTTTTCCCTGGAGTGCCAGAGGCTGAGGGGTGACCTTATAGATGTTTACATAATTATGAGCGACGTGGATATGATAAATGGGCAAAGTTATTTCCCCGAGATTGGGGAATCGGAACTAGAGGGCATGGGTTTAGGTTGAGAGGGGAAAGATATAAAAGAGACCAAAGGGGCAACTGTTTCACGCAGAGGGTGGTCGTATATGGAATGAGCTGCAAGAGGATGTGGTGGAGGCTGGTACAATTGCAACATTTAAGAGGATTTGGATGAGCATATGAATAGGAAGGGTTTGGAGGTATATGGGCTGGGTGCTGGCAGGTGGGACTAGATTGCCTTGTGATATCTGGTCGGTATGGAGGGGTTAGACTGACGGGTCTGTTTCCATGCTGTCCATCCCTATGACACTATGTCTCTATAAATAGCCAAAATATTTTTGCTGGGGTAGGGAATTCGCGAAATAGAGGACATAAGTTTAGGGTAAGAGGGGAATGATATAAAAGAGACCAAAAGGGCAACTTTTCCACTCAGAGGGTGGTACATGTATGGATTGAGCTGCCAGAGGAAGTGGTGGAGGCTGGTATAATTGCAACATTGAAGAGGCATTTGGATGCGTATTTGAACAGAAAGGGTTTGGAGGGACATGGACTGGGTCTTGGCAGGTGAGTCTCGATTGGATTGGGATACCTGGTGGGCATGGTCATGTTGGACCTCAGCATCTGTTTCCAAGGTGTACATCTCTATGACTCTATGACTCTATATACATTATTGGGCAGAGGCTTTCAAGTTTTGAAAATTGCAGTTGAAATATTTTGACGTTTCTGGCCTGGTACAAAGAATACTGCTATTGATGGAGTGGAGTGTTTTACAAAATGGTCACTGTTTGGTTTTGCTAAAGTAAAGAAGTCTGCATTTTGAGCAGTAATGACAAGAGATTGGATTGAAAGTGTACAAGTGAAATGATGTTTCACCTGGACGGCGTGTTTGGTTCACTAAGGAATGAGGAGCGGGTTAGCAATATTTTCAAATATCTGGTGTTATTTCTTCCTTAGTCTAAACTACATAGTTTCACATTAGGACCTCCACTGCAACAGCTTTAATTGTGTTATTGACAGTTTATTTTGGAGTCTATTGAGTAACAAACTATTCCCCACATCCTAACAACAGGGTTCAGTGACAGCTGTTATCGAGTAAGCCAGACCACTCAATACATTCTACAGCAGGCAGACCCAGACCACAACCTTGCAATTTGTTTGAGTAAGGAGATAGCGAAAGTTACCTCATTAATTGAGCGAGGTTAACTACTAGATTTTAACACAGACAATAATTTATTCACAAACTTACGCAATGAAACACAAAGAACAGAGTAAAGCACCCCTGCAGAACTCAATCTATCCAACTAGACTTGATTATGCTGTTCCAAACATACACAGCATTCCCGATGAGCAAACAGCCTTGAAAAATTAATGTACATGGTAGATATTCTTACAGGTTGAAGTTGAAGGCCGAAAAGAGACAGTTTCCACATAGCTGACTGTTGTAGTTTATTGTTCAAGACTGTACTAAAACTGCTCAGCTCAGATAGCTAGCTGACATTGCTTACCTTTCATTGCTTACATACAAACAAAATGCCTCCCAAAATAATTTTCATCTCTGCACCAAACCAGACTGATCGGAGTCCGGCCCGGTTTTTTGTCCTTATGAAAGAAATAGTCAATGGTATCGTCTCCTTGAATCAAGGAGCAACTTTTAGAAAAAAAAGACTAGTTTTGTGAAACAGTCTGTTTGTCACGCATTTGTCTGCTTCCTTCTAACCGATTTCCTTTCTTTAAACCACACTTGTAAAGCTGCTCTTTACAATAGCATTTGTAACTATAACCCGAACTAGACTGTGGATTCGTCATACAGTTTTCAAGTAGTCCGTAACTTGCATATTTTCATACTCATTACCGCTAATCATAAACCCAAGGCTGCACTGAGCCTTCTTAACAAAAGTTTCAACTTGCCTGACCGCCTGCAACATTTTGTCTTCTGGTTCCCTCTGTCCATAAACTGGGAGGTTATCATCGCTCGTCCTCTGGAAACTCCCCAAACATCACCCGACACCAGTGATTCCTCAACGAACACCAATAATACCTTCAAAATGTCCTCAGTTATCTCTTTAGAACAATGGAGTACAAACTATCTCGTCTGGGTGATCTATCCACTTTCAGATTTTCACATTCCCCAGCACCTTCTCCTTATGATGGTCACTGCACTCACTTCTGCTCCCGACTCCCTTTAAACTCTGGCGGGCTGTTGGTGCCTTCCGCTGTAAAGACTGATGCAAAGCAACCGTGCCATTCTTCAGCTATTTATTTCTTTCCGACAACTTCTCCTGGCTCATTTTCGAGCAGTACAATGTTTGCTCTTGCTTTCCTGTCTTCCATCTTGTGCATCTGAAAAATTCTTGTAATCTTCTGTGATATGATTCACAAGCTGACCATCCCATTTCATTAATTTTACTATATTACAGCCTGAATGGACGTCACCAGATCTCAGAGTTTGGGATTTCTCAGATTTGGTTCGTCAGTATCATCGGAAGCTAAATTGGTCTCAACTGATTTGAAAGCTTCAGTGAATGTCTTCTGGCTAGTATTCTTTCTGGAAATTCTCGTGATGTTTTTCTCCTACTCGATTTGAGAAGTGCATGTGAGAATCTGTGTCTCATTTTTTTTTCTTCTTGCCAAGTGCTGTGGTTGTGGGATGTTCCTATATTAGAACAGCTAATTAATAATACTTTCTTCATCTTTTATTCTGTTAAGTCGTCCAACAGAAATACCTTGTTCTAAATTACTCTTTCTTTGTTTGTATTTTAATTACAATTTTTATTTAAATACATTGTTTTCAATTTAAAACACTGTAGATTGCATTGCATCAGTGTCACGCAGTGCTGTGCGACACGGCCGTGAACCCTTCTATAAATTACACCTAATACCAAGAA
>NC_057717.1:76721856-76736045 GCF_004010195.1 Chiloscyllium plagiosum | reverse complement strand
TCCAAAAACGAACAACCCAGATGGCCTTCTTCTTCAAGGACCGCAATTTCCCCCCCGACGTGGTCGACGATGCCCTGAACCGCATCTCTTCCACTTCCCGCTCCTACGCCCTTGAGCGCCGCCCCTCCAACCGCCACCAGGACAGAACCCCACTGGTCCTCAATTTTCCAGTATAAATTATGCCCCAGGATACAAAACTCCAATCGAGTTTGTAGTTCATCTTATGCCAACATCAAACAATGAGACGATCCGGTGTTGGGAACATTATAATGTCGGAATTTTGAAAATAGTAGACAAAGGACCGGCCACCGAGAGAGACACAATAAATTAGGAAATCTCTTTCAAAGTTACATTTTCTTATGAAACATATTTCCAGGAAAATGAAAGAAGACGACCCAGGGATATGCAACCAGAAGACAGACACCGAAGACAACAGCTTCTTTCTGTATTCTTAATATTTTGATGTAATTCTAATAAGTGTTTTATTGAAATAGCATGTTGTCATAGAGCTGGAGGCATGTATAAGTATTTAAGAGAAAGGGTTGGTAGAGGTGTGTATCATTGATTTTCAGTAGTCACTTTTCGAGTCAAAGTTTGAACTATTATTTTGAATAAATGGTGGAATTTGGGAGTTCTCTGTCACGCATATTTTAACAGAATACGAGGTGGGGTTGAAGATCTCCATCCCCTGAAGGAGGCCCTTTGGTTCAAGATCAGTCAAAATAATCGACAAATATGGTGTATTCAAAAAGCAAGGTTCTTTAGTTTACTGAATTAAGGTACCTTGACGCAATTCTATCCAGCAACACACAGATGGAAGCTTCCTCTGTGTTCCAGGGTCAAGTTGCGCAATCACATTTGAAAATTACACATTATCATAAGTTTTTGTTTTAGTAATAGTCCAGCCTTAATTACAAGAAAGACCAATCACATATAATAAGGATACATGATTTACAGGAAGTTATTCCAGTGATATTTCCTGGGAAAGGGTTCTTAATTGCACAAAAAGTTCAATCAACTGTAATATGGCGATATGATTGAAGACAGGCTAATCCCAAGGTATTTCCTTTAAGAAGGATATCTAATTTACGGAAATTGTTCTGCCAAGTATAAGATCAAGGTTAGTTCAAATGATCAATTAGGGTGTCAGTATTCATCTTATGAAAACTCTATTATCCTTTTATCTTTGAACTGCAACTTTATTCTGCAAATCAGCAGTATGTTCTACAGTATGGTTCATAGGCCTTTTATCGAATTCATTTAAATCGAGAAACTATTTTGCTTTAATAAAAATCTACATATTTTGTAGCCTAAGTTCTAATTTTGGATCGTCAAGGTGAAAGTTTCTTGGTATTAGGTGTAATTTATAGAAGGGTTCACGGCCGTGTCGCACAGCACTGCGTGACACTGATGCAATGCAATCTGCAGTGTTTTAAATGGAAAACAATGTATTTAAATAAAAATTGTAATTAAAATACAAACAAAGAAAGAGTAATTTAGAACAAGGTATTTCTGTTGGACGACTTAACAGAATAAAAGATGAAGAAAGTATTATTAATTAGCTGTTCTAATATAGGAACATCCCACAACCACAGCACTTGGCAAGAAGAAAAAAAAGAGACACAGATTCTCACATGCACTTCTCGAATCGAGTAGGAGAAATTCCAGAAAGAATACTTGCCAGAAGACATTCACTGAAGCTTTCAAATCAGTTGAGACCCCTGTAGCTTCCGATGATACTGAGGAACCAAATCGGAGAAATCCCAAACTCTGAGATCTGGTGACGTCCATTCAGGCTTTATTATAGTAAAATTAATGAAATGGGATGGTCGGCTTGTGAATGATATCACAGAAGATTACAAGAATTTTTCAGATGCACAAGATGGAAGACAGGAAAGCAAGAGCAAACATTGCACTGCTCGAAAATGAGCCAGTAGTAGTTGTGGGAAAGAAATAAATAGCTGAGGAATTGCACGGTTGCTTTGCATCAGTCTTTACAGTGGAAGGCACCAACAGCCCGCCAGGGTTTCGAGGGAGTCGGGAGCAGAAGTGAGTGCAGTGACCATCATAAGGAGAAGGTGCTGGGGAATGTGAAAATCTGAAAGTGGATGGATCACCCAGACCAGATAGTTTGTGCTCCATTGTTCTAAACAGATAACTGAGGACATTTTGAAGGTATTATTGGTGTTCGTTCAGGAATCACTGGTGTCGGGTGGTGTTTGGGGAGTTTCCAGAGGACGAGCGATGATAACCTCTCAGTTTATCGACAGAGGGAAACTGAAGACAAAATGTTGCAGGCGGTCAGGCAAGTTGAAACTTTTGTTAAGAAGGCTCAGTGCAGCCTTGGGTTTATGCATAGCGGTAATGAGTATGAAAATATGCAAGTTACGGAGTACGTGAAAACTGTATGACGAATCTACAGTCTAGTTAGGGTTATAGTTACAAATGCTATTGTAAAGAGCAGCTTTACAAGTATGGTTTAAATAAAGGAAATCGGTTAGAAGGAGGCAGACAAATGCGTGACAAACAGACTGTGTCACAAAACTAGTCTTTCTTTTCTAAAAGTTGCTCCTTGATTCAAGGAGACGATACCATTGACTTTTTTTTTCATAAGGACAAAAAACCGGGCCGGACTCCGATCAGTCTGGTTTGGTGCAGAGATGAAAATTATTTTGGGAGGCATTTTGTTTGTATGAAAGCAATGAAATATAAGCAATGTCAGCTCGCTATCTGAGCTGAGCAGTTTTAGTACAGTCTTGAACAATAAACTACAACAGTCAGCTATGTGGAAACTGTCTCTTTTCTGCCTTCAACTTCAACCTGTAAGAATATCTACCATGTATATTAATTTTTCAAGGGTGTTTGCTCATCGGGACTGCTGTGTCTGTTTGGAACAGCATAATTAAGTCTCGTTGGATAGATTGAATTCTGCAGGGGTGCTTTAAACTGTTCTTTGTGTTTCATTGCGTAAGTTTGCGAATAAATTATTGTCTGTGTTAAAATCTAGTAGTTAACCTCGCTCAATTAATGAGGTAACTTTCGCTATATACTTACTCAAACAGTTTGCAAGGTTGTGGTCTGGGTCTGCCTGCTGTAGAATGTTTTGAATGGTCTGGCTTACTCGAAAACAGCTGTCACTGAACCCTGTTGTTAGGATGTGGGGAATAGTTTGTTACTCAATAGACTCCAAAATAAACTGCCATAAACACAATTAAAGCTGTTGCTGTGGAGGTCCTAATGTGAAACTATGTAGTTTAGACTAAGGAAGAAATAACACCAGATATTTGAAAAGATTGCTAACCCACTCCTCATTCCTTAGTGAACCAAACACGCCGTCCAGGTGAAACATTATTTCACTTGTACACTTTCAATCCAATCTCTTGTCATTACTGCTCAAAATGCAGACTCCTTTACTTTAGAAAACCAAACAGTGACCATTTTGTAAAACACTCCACTCCATCAATAGCAGTATTCTTTGTACCAGGCCAGAAACGTCAAAATATTTCAACTGCAATTTTCAAAACTTGAAAGCCTCTGCCCAATAATGTATATAGAGTCATAGAGATGTACAACTTGGAAACAGATGCTGAGGTCCAACATGACCATGCCCACCAGGTATCCCAACCCAATCGAGACTCACCTGCCAAGACCCAGTCCATGTCCCTCCAAACCCTTCCTGTTCAAATAAGCATCCAAATGCCTCTTCAATGCTAACCAGTCTCCCATAAGGAACCTTGTCGAACGCCTTACTGAACTCAATATAGTTCACATCTACTGCTCTACCCTCATCAATCGTCTTTGCTACTTTTTCAAAAAACTCAATCAACTTTGTGAGACATGATTTCACACGCACAAAGTCATGTTGACTGTCCCGAATCAGTCCTTGCATTTCCAAATACATGTACATCCTGTCCCTCAGGATTCCCTTCAACAACTTGCCCACCACCGAGGTCAGGCTCACTGGCCTATAGTTCCCTGGCTTGTCTTTACTGCCCTTCTTAAACAGTGGCACCACGTTTTCCACCCTCCAATCGTCCGGCACCTCACCTGTGACTATTGATGATACAAATATCTCTCAGCAAGAGGCCCAGCAATCACTTCTCTAGCTTCTCACAGAGTACTCGGTTACCCCTGATCAGGTCCTGGGAATTTATCCGACTTTAACCGTTTCAAGGCATCCAGCACTTCCTCACCTGTAATCTGGATATGTTGCAAGGTGTCGCCATCTATTTCCTTCCAGTCCATATCTTCCATATCCTTTTGCAAACTAAATACTGATGCAAAATATTCATTTAGCAACTACCCCATTTTCTGTGGCTCCACACAAAGGCCGCCTTGCTGATCTTTGAGCGGCCCTATTCTCTCCCTCGTTACCCTTTTGTCCTTAATATATTTGTAAAAACCCTTTGGATACTTCTTAATTCATTTTGCCAAAGCTATCTAATGTCCCCGTTTTGTCCTCCTGATTTCCCTCTTAATTTTACTCCTACTTTCTTTATACTCTTCTAAGGATTCACTCGATCTATCCTGTCTCTTCCTGACATATGCTTCCTTCTTTTTCTGAACCAAACCCTCAATTTCTTTCGTCATCCAGCATTCCCTATATCTACCAGCCTACCCTTTCCCCCTGACAGGAATATACTTTCTCTGGATTCTTATTATCTCATTTCTGAAGGCTTCCCATTTTCCAGCCGTCCCTTTACCTGCGAGCATCTGTCTCCAATCAGCTTTCGAAAGTTCTTGCCTAATCCCGTCAAAATTGGCATTTCTCCCATTTAGAACTTTAACTTTTAGATCTGGTCTATCTTTTTCCATCACGATTTTAAAACGAATAGAAGTATTGTTGCTGGCCCCAAAGCGCTCCCCCACTGACACCTCAGTCATCTGTACTGCATTATTTCCCAAGAGTAGGTCAAGGTTTGTACCTTATCCAGTAGGTACATCCACATACTGAATCGGAAAATTGTCTTGAACACTCTTAACATCTTCTTCTCCATCTAAACTTTCAGCACTATGGCAGTCCAAGTCGATGTTTGGAAAGTTAATATTCCCTACCATAACTACCATATTATTCTTACAGATAGCTGAGATCCCCTTACAAGTTTCTTTCTCAATTTCCCTCTTACTACTGGACGGACAATAATACAATCCCAATAAGGTGACCATCCCTTTCTTATTTCTCAGTTCAACACAAATAACTTCCTTGGATATATTTCCAGGAATATCCTCCCTCAGCACAGCTGGAATGCTATCCCTTATCAAAAATTCCACTCCTTCTCCTCTCCTGCCTCCCTTTCTATCCTTTCTGTAGCATTTGTATCCTGGAACATTGAGTTGCCAGACCTGCCCATCCCTGAGCCATGTTTCTGTAATTGCTATGATATCTCAGTCCCATGTTCCTAACCATGCCCTGAGTTCATCTGCTTTCCCTGTTGGGCCCCTTGCATTGAAATTAATGAAGTTTAATTTATTAGTCCTACCCTGTCCCTGCCTGCCCTGACTGTTTGACTCACGTCTGTTCACAGCTGTACCCCTCTCAGATCGATCTGTATCCTCACTATCTCCTTGGGTCCCACCTTACTAGTTTAAATCACCCCGAGCAGTTCTAGCAAAATTTCCTGCCAGTATATTCGTCCCCTTCCAACTTAAGTGCAATCCTTTCTTCTTGTTCAAAAATGTGAATCATTCTCCCATGCACTAGCTCCTCAGCCATGCATTCATCTACTCTATCCTCCTATTCCTGCCCTCACGAGCTCGTAGCACTGGAGTAATCCAGACATTACTACCCTTGAGGACCTCCTTTTTACATTTCTGCCTAACTCTCTGTAATCTCCCTTCAGAATCTCACCCTTTGCCCTTCCAAAGTCGTTGGTTCCACTGTGGACCATGACCTCCTGTCGGCCCCTCTCCCCCGTGAAAACATTCTGCACCCTTTCTGAGACATCCTTGATCCTGGCACCATGGAAGCAACACACCATTCTCTTTTTCTCTGCTGGCCATAGAAACTTCTGTCTGTACCTCGGACTACAGAATCCCCAAACACAATTGATCTCTTGGAAGCCGACGTTCCCCACATTGCATTAGAGCCAGCCTCAATACCAGATACTTGGCTCTTCGTGCTACATTCCCCTGAGAATCGTTCACCCCGTACATTTTCCAACACCTGTTTGAAATAGGTATATCCACAAAAGACTCCTGCCTTACGTGCCGACCTCTCTCACCCTTCCTGGAGGTAACCCACGTGTGTGACTGTATCTGAGACTTGCCCCCCCCCTTCCTATAACTGCCATCTGTCACATACTGTTGCTGTTGCATGTCCCTCATCGGTTCTATCTGTCTTTCCAACTGATCCACTCCATATGATAAGATTCGCATCTAACAGCATTTATGGCAGATATAATCCACAGTAACCTTAAACTCTCTTTAAACTCCCACATCTGACAAGAAGTACATATCACTGCAAAGGCTATTTCACAATCTACAGACCCAGAAAATAACACCGTCTTATTCCTCTACAAACACTGCCCCAGGTTTATAAACTGCTGTTGTTTTGACTTTTATATTCCACATTACAAAACAATGCAACAGTAATTGCTGCTTCTGGAATTCGCGGAAATCACTTCCAACACCTAAAATATCTCAAAAAAGGAGCAGCTCTTACAGCCAGAAATTTTTCCCGTCCTCCATCTTGGATGACCCAGAAACTACTTTTACCCCGTCGATACGCCTCATAATTTTGTAACTTAGCTATTATGAAATTAGCCACAAAACCCTTCAATCTAACGACTTTCTGGAGTCTGTATCTTTTACGACCTCTCTGGAAAAAGAAATCAAGGACTGCATCCTTTAAAGAAATGGTTTCATTTTAAAACGCCTCGTAATATTTGATAGGACTTGAAAATACACACACACATCACATTGAGTATAAACTTGAAAACAGACATTCGAGTGTATTTTTCTGCTGCCAGCGAACACTTCTGTTTCTCATTTGTGTCTCGACAATGCGCCGGCAATAACACTTTTTAGTCCTGCCACATGCAGGATTTTCATGTTGAATGGCTGCAACAAAAGATCCATCGAATGAGTTGGCATGTTTGTCGTAAATTTCCCCACAAAAGTATAGGCGACTGTGAGTACTGCAGATGCTGGAGATTAGACTCAAGAGTGTGGTGTTTTAACAGCACAGCCGGGCAGGCAGCATTGGTGGAGTATGAAAATCGACATTTCAGTCAAAAGACTATCATCAGGAATTATGCGTGGAGCCTCGGGCGTGGAGCACTAATTAGGAGGGGTTGAGGCTGAGATAGGTTAGCTGAGAGTGCAACAGATGGATGGAAGTGGCAGTTAAGTTGATGGGTCAGATAGGAAGGGTGGACTGGACAGGTGGAAAGGAAGATGGACAGATGAGACAGGTCACGATGACAGTACTGAGCTGGAAGGTTGGAACTGTGGCAAAGTAGGGGTGGGGAAATAAGGAAACTGTTGAAATTCACATTGATACCATGAGTTTGGAAGGATCTGAATCAGAAGATGTGGCGTTCTTCATCCAGGCGTCGGATGGCAAGCGAGTGGCGATGGAGAAGACCAGGACCTGCATGTCCTCGGAACAGTGGAAGGGGGAGTTAAAGTGTTTGGCCTGGGGCGGCGGGGTTGTTTGGTTCGAGCGTCCCAGAGATGTTATCTGAAGCGCTCTGTGAGTATGATCAGTACATATGCTTATCTCATATACTTTACTGGTAACATAAATACTGAAATATTTTCATGCCAATACCAAGCTGAAAGTCTCTTTCTCAACCGTGGAATATAATTATCAACTTCTGCGAGAAATAACCGATTGGTCTTTCTATCTGCTCGTCATCTTCTTGGAAGAGCACAGCACCGACACCCACATCACTTGCATCGTTAGCCACTTTCGATGGTTTTGTGCAATTTGATATGACTTATACTGGGACAGTGGTTAACACAGCTGCTAGGCTGTCAAATGTCAGTCTACTGTCCACTGAAAAGTCTTGCCTTTCTTCACAATTCAGTGATTGGAGCAGCCACACTGCTAACATTTGCTGTGAATTTTGAATAACTTTCACTCTGTCCCAGGAACTGTAGAACTACTCTTCTTGTCCAGGGCATGGGAAATCCCCAATTATCCTTGTTTCTGCATCCCTTGGCGTCATTTGGCCGTGCCCAATAACATAGCCCAGGAAGGTGACTTGGGCTTTGGCAAATTCAATTTGAGCTAAGTTATTCACCAAGCCTGCTTTCCAAAGTCGAGCAAAGAAATCTGACAAATGTCGTAAATGTTCCTTTCATGCGTGACTAAAAGTCACCAGGTCATTGATATGTAAAACACAGTTGGGTAATCCAGTTATTGGTTAGCCCGTGAAATGTGAGCGGAGCATTTACATTCCATTCGCTGTTGCGAGAACTGAAAATGTCTTTGCACTTTCTGTCGAAAGTATCTGGCAGTATCATCTAAGTCCAACTAACAAATGTAAGTTGATTGTTCCGCCTTCTCATCACAACCTTTGAAACGCAGAATCAGATATGTGTTCGTCTTTGTAACTTCATTAGCATTTCAATAATCTGCACATAACTATTGTGTACCATCTGGTTTTTGCACCATTAATTAGGGTGAGCTCCAATCACTATAACTCAATTCGGTTATGTCGTCATGGAAAATGCATTTGAATCTGCTTTAGAACCTGGGCCAAATTTAGAGGGTTATGCCTGTAAGAGTGTTGATTAATCGGAACAGCATCTCCCATGTCTACACATGCATA
Source organism: Chiloscyllium plagiosum (assembly GCF_004010195.1). Classification (NCBI taxonomy): domain Eukaryota; kingdom Metazoa; phylum Chordata; class Chondrichthyes; order Orectolobiformes; family Hemiscylliidae; genus Chiloscyllium; species Chiloscyllium plagiosum. The sequence continues at coordinate 76,727,268 of NC_057717.1, read as the reverse complement.
ATTAAGTTTGAACTTCCCATCTTATTTTCAATTATTTTTTCATGTGATTGTAGTAACTATTTCAGGTCATTTCAGCTTTGCTATGGAAGATAACTCAATAATTTATTCCAATTTTCGAAAATTCGGTTCTTGTCCAATTTATTTTGAAGAATGTTCAATATAGGATCCTCTGAACTTGGTTCGTCCCTCATTGTTACAATGAATAACGCATTCTTCTGATGTTTTCTTCCATGTTAAAATAGCATTTGAGCACATTCACATGACACACTCTGTGAAATTCCTTTCTGTCTGGATTTCCTACGAAGTACTTCAACTCACTCAATTTCTTTTAGACTTAGCAAGGTCTCACAAAACCTGTTTTTAAAGTTTCAACTATCACTTTAATTAGCACTAATAACTTGTCCTCAATAGCAAACGTTTTGGTGTTTGATTTATCGTCTATTTCTTGCTGCATTGCTTGCTGTAATACGTTTAAATGCTATCTACCCACCCCCCACTCCAGATCTACTTAACCGGTTTGATATGTAGTCCAAATATGTGGTCTCTGATTATTGACTTAACAATTTTTCCGGAACCAATGCAAACTGTGTTCTCAATTCAAGCACAAAAACTAATTCAAAGGACTGAATTTAGTCAATTCATTTAGTGCATCTCTGATCGCAAAAAAAAACCACAAAAGGAAGCCCGTTATCCAAATGATCTGGGTAGTCCTGACTATAATCCCTCAACGTGGTCTTCATTATCTGATGCCCCCTGAGGTTCTGAATAGTTGGCAATAGATTTCAAAAAAAATTCCCTGAGTAATCCATAACTTCCTTGAATAGTTTTGATGTGAAATTTCGTCTGATTGTATCTTTTTTCGTAGTCCGCACCTTGTCAAAAAATGCGTAATTCCTCTACAAACCTTATATCTGAAATATTCCAAAATGGAACGGCCTCTGGAAAACAAGTTAAGGCATCCATTAATGGTAACAAATACTGATTCCCATTTTTTTTTCTTTGAGGGAGGGGAGCTGCGCAATCAATTAAGACTCTTCAAAAGGTCGTGCAATTGCAGGAATAGGCATTAAAGATGCGAGTTTTATTACTGCATGTTGCTCTCCAATTACCTAACATGTGTGATACGTCTGGCAAAATTCAGCTACATCCTTGTGCATTCCAGGACAGTACAAATTGTTTTGTATTTTGGCTTCAGGTCTCCTGACTCCTAAATGATCCCCGAGTTGCAGCTCGTGCGCCATTCGCAACACCGCCTTTCTACAATCCACTGGCAAAAGCATTAGATAAACTCCTGCCCATTTCTTTAATGCCTGAATATGTGTTGTTCTCCATTTCCTCCCTTAGAGACCATTTTTAAAGATAACAACTATCAAGGATACATTCACATTTATTTTCTGTGTATGCCATTTTATACAATTGCTTTAAATTACCATCTTGTTTCTAACACTCTTTTTTTGAGCTAAATGTATCTTCATTGTCATCTATGTGCTCCCGGCTTGTGCCAATCATGTGACTAAACATGGTCTCTGCTAATTCCACATCAACTTTATTATCTATAGTCTTTGATCTCTCATGATTCAGATGGTGACTTTTTGATCTCGTTATCACACATTCAGGATAATTCCCGGATACGTGTCCTGCAATTTTTTTAGTTGCCTGGATTTACACTAGCTTTTGAACCACAGTTTGCAACGCTCCTACCGCTGAAACAACTGTATAATTAACAAGGACAGGTTATATTCCTGGACCTGAGAGTTTGTTCAGTACTGATACCAGGAATTATCCACTCTTCACTGAACACTCTAACCTCACTTTTTTCTCATCGTCAATACTCGTTACTAGTATACCTGTGGCAATAGTCCTTCAGAAGTACATATCTCGTCATCTTTCAGGTTCACAGTTTGAAAGTATGCTGTGTCACGTAATATTGTTACCTCTTTTCCTGCTGCTCCTGGCCTATGTAAATAAACTTTACTTCTGCAGATGTTAGGTTTAAGGAGATCTGGCACTTCCCCCTTGGCAAACCTCCGACCAGCGTGTACATTCTGCTGCAGTTTCGTAACCTCCACTGTGCTTTCTTTTACCACTCCAACAAAAATCACTGGCTTCTCCTGTTTTTCTTCATCTGGCTTCGCAGTACTTTTCCTAACCCTCGAACACAGTAATTTCATAATAGCCTACTTTATTGCAGTGAAAACACCAGAGCTTTTTAACTTGCCTGTCTGATTTAAGGGTATCCATTTTTATCCAGTGGGAAGTTATTCTAATGATCTTCACCGAGACCTAACTTTCCCTATTCACATGAATTTTTTTCTTTTTCTCAGTTATATCCCTCACGATTGAACTTGATTCTGAAAATGAAACTTTGATTTACGGATCGACTCATAATCATCAGATAGTTGAGATCTTAATCCTTTTTTTTTAACTCTCTGTTCTTTCACACGGATTCTGCAGACTTTAGAAAGTAAATGTTTAAATTCTACGTGCCAAATTCTGAAGTTCGAACTGTCTTTCTTGATTTTGTTTCTCTCGTTTTCTGTCTCTTCTCTCGCTCTCTTCCTTTTTCTATATTTTCTCACTCTCTTTGAATTTTTCTCTGCTCGAATTTTAATCATAATTCGTTACTCCACGTGTCTGCCATTTCTATCTTCTCCATTCTCTATTCCCTGGTTTCAGACTGTAGGGAACTACACTTGGTTTTGCTTACTTTCACAATTATATAATTATCGAAGTTATTCCAGTTCACGCTTATAAAATTCTTCGCATTCTTGTAATCATTACTGATGAAGGGCCTATGCCACAAACATCGATTCTCCTACTCGTCTGATGCTGCCTAATCTCCTGTGCCTTTCAGTATCACATTCGCGACTCTTCTCATGTTGTTAACATACGTTTCAAAAGCCTAGCAATTCCTGTCTTAAGCAGTTCAATTACTAACGTTCCACAAGCGTACCATCACAGATGCGTAGACTCTGTGCTGTCAGAAACACAGCACGGTCTTCATTAGCCCCAATTTCCTACAGAAGGCCTGTAGCCAGGAATGTTATGACACTTCAGGTTCTCGTCCAAGTACTGTTTAACAGTTGTGAGTTTACCCGTGACAACGCCCCTCTGAGGAGTACATTCCAGACCCCACACTCTCTGAGTGAAAATCACTCTTCACATCTTTTCTCAACCTCAAAATCCTTCAGTTTAAAAGTGTGATCCCTAGTTCTTGGCGCTTTCAATAAAAATAACAGCTGTTTGTCCACCATACCCATACACTTGGAATCTTCTTCTTCTGAGTCACATCCCCCTTAGCCTTCTCTGATCCAGAGTAAATAACCCAGGTTTATCCAGCCTCCCTCCATAACTGTTATGCTCCACCCCAGGGAGCATCTTGTTGAAACTCCTCTGCACACGATCCATGCCATCACATCCTTCCTGTAATGTGATACACAGGACTGCACACAGTGTTCCTTCTGTTGCCTAGACAATGTCTTGTATAATTCTTATAATCTATGTCTCAATTAATAAAGACAATGCATCCAGTCCCGTGTGCATCCATAGCCAAACAATGAACTTATCCAGTCGCATTTAGGGAGAAACACCCTCTTAGCTTCCTAGTGTGTTACCATCCATTGAGTATTCCCTTGTCTGGTTCTATCTTCCAAAACACAACACCTTACATTTATCAGAGTTGCATTCCATCTGCAATTACTCTGTCCATCTGACCATTCTATCCACATGTTCCTGTAGCGTCAGAACTTCATCCTCAATGCCAACCACTCAGCCAATCATTGTGACTAACCAAGACTTGTTTTCACACTCCCTCACCCCCATCCAACATCACATCCTCAAATTTATGAAGACAACAAATGATGAGGAACATAGCACTGAACCCTGTCGTACACCAGAGGACACAGGTCTCCAGTCACACAAGCAATCTACTACCACCACCCTCTGTCTCCTGTCACGAACTCAATTTCCGTTGACACTTGCCAAGTTACACTTGATGCCATGAGATTTTACTTTCTTTATCAATTTTCCATGCGGTGCTGTGTCGAAAGCATTTGTTGAAAAACCATATCCATCACCTACTGGACTAAAACAAAATTAAATACGTTTGCCATGACTTCTCTTTGATAAAGTCATGTTACCTATCCCTTATCAAACGTTGTCTCTGGAAATGGTGATTAATTTTCTCCTTCCTAACTTTGTTCAATAGTTTCCTGAACACTGATCTGCTACTCATTGTTCTATAGTCCCTTCTCTATCTCCACCGCCCTTCCAGCAAAGTGGCTCAACATTATTAGTTCTGCAATCCTCTGCAACCTCCATCTTCCCTGTCGACACATTCGACTTAAACGTTTGGGGCAGTGTCTTTCCTCCTTTGTCTCCAACAACAACCTGAGATACAACTCATCCCGACCTGGCAATGGGTCCAATTTTGTTTCAACCAAAGCCCCCAAACACCGTTCACCGTTTCATCAATCTCCTTCACAGCTTTACAGTCCATCTCCTAGAATTCTATACCTGCGTCCTCCTTGTCCCAAGTGCCACAGATGTGAAGCCCTCATGTAACAATCTATCAACGTTCTCCGGCTCTACACACAGACTGCCTCATTGGTTTCTATCGGGTCCTAACTATTCCCTGGATATTATTTTTCACTCGCTATCCGCTAAGATTATCTTGGCATTCTGCCCAATCTTGTCGGCCACCTTTTCTCCACGTCACGGTATTAGTAAGTCCCTCTGTGTGAGATTTGAATTTACACTGCGATAGTTTACGAGTTTTTGTATCACTAGAGAACGCAGGCTGAGTTTCCATAACCACCCTATTATTGTTACAGATAACTGAAATTTGCTTACAAATTTGTTTCAAAACTTCCCGCTGACTGTTATGAGGTTTATAATGCAATCCCAATATGTGCATCATCCCCTTCTGATTTCTCAGTACCACCCAAATAATATCCCTGTATGTAATGCCAGGAATATCCCGCCCTCCTCTCTTGCCTGCTTTCGATCATGCTTATAACATTTGTGTCCTGGAAAATTAAGCTGGCAGTCCTGCCACTCCTGAACCATGTTTCTGGAATTGCTATGATATCCCATTGCCATGTTCTTAAGCATGCCCTGAGTACACCTGCCTTTCCTTTGAATACTCTTACATTGAAGTAAATGCATTTTAATTTATCTGTCCTCCTTTGTTCTCTGCTTTGCACTGACTGTTTGAATCGCTCCCCTTCCTGACTCTACCGGTCTCAGATTGATCTCGTTGCTTCTCGGGCCCCACATCACACCACACCATCTTATGAGTTTAAATTCTCTTGAGCTGCTCTCGCCAATCTCCCTGTCAATCTCCTTCCAATTCAGGTGCAATTTCCCTTTCTTGTACAGGTAACTTCTACTCCAGAAGAAATTCAAATGTTC
>NC_057717.1:76718068-76718794 GCF_004010195.1 Chiloscyllium plagiosum | reverse complement strand
GGCGAGGCCAGACAAGTCAAATCATTGTCAAGCAGGCAGCCCAGACCATAAATTTTGCCGTTTGCTTCGGTAAGTGTACAGTAAATAATTACGCAGATTAAGTTAGCGAGGTTGAATACCAGGTTTAAAACGTACCAAAAATCTATTGACAAAATTACACAACGAAACAAAAAGAGCACAATAAAGAACACCGTCAGAACACAGTCTATCCAAAATAGATTAAAATATGCTGTTCTGAATATACACAACCCGCCTAATAAGCAAACACCTTTTAAAACGCAGTACAAAAACGTCAGATACTTACAGGTTGCATTTAGAAGGGCAGAGGAAAGAGTTTACACAGCTCTCTGTTTATAGAGTCAGACAGTCAGAGAGATGGACAGCACGGAAACAGATCCTTCGGTCCAACCCGTCCATGCCGACCAGATATCCAAACCCAATCTATTCCCACTTGCCAGCACCCGACCCATATCCCTCCAAACCCTTCCTATCCAAATGCCTTTTAACTATTGCAATTATACCAGCCTCCACCACATCCTCTGGCAGCTCATTCCATACATGTACCAACGTCTGCGTGAAAACGCTGCCCCTCACGTCTCTTTTATATCTTTCCTCTCTTATGCAAAACCTATGCCCACTTGTTCTGAACTCCCCGACCCCAGGGAAAAGACTTTTTCTATTTATCGCATCCATGCCCCTCATAATTTTGTAAGATCACCCCTTAGC
>NC_057717.1:76701244-76717568 GCF_004010195.1 Chiloscyllium plagiosum | reverse complement strand
CCCTCAACCATTGCAAATTAAGAATCTCCTCTTATATTTGCTCAGTGTCCTGGTATCCATCACATTGGATGATTGTGTTCTACTGATTCATCACCCCTTTAAAAGAAGTAATTTACTATATTACCTGATTTAAATTTGTTACCCTTATCGTGAAACTATGTCCTCACAATCTGAACCGGCCCTCAAGAGGGAACATTGTTTTCTGGTCAAAGTTGTCAATGGTGTTTAACATCTTCAGATCGCATGGTTCACTTGGACCGAGAGTTAGAAACAATAAGGAATTTACAAGAGCTAGGGTGTGTGAGTGATGGCTGTGATCGGCAGAGTGAAAACCCGCAGATACGGTTAGGTAGATGGGTTAAATACCGGTAATAGGAGGGGAAGGCAGGTAGTGTAGGGGGTATTCTGTGGCTAGTTGAAACTTTATTGCTGGAACAGCACAGCAGGTCAGGCAGCATCCAGGGAACAGGAGATTCGACGTTTCGGGCACAGGCCCTTCTTCAGGAATCCTGAAGAAGGGCCTGTGCCCGAAACGTCGAATCTCCTGTTCCCTGGATGCTGCCTGACCTGCTGTGCTGTTCCAGCAATAAAGTTTCAACTTTGATCTCCAGCATCTGCAGACCTCACTTTCTCCTCGTATTCTGTGGCTATCCGCATTTCATACGAGTATGCTGCTCTCGAACGTGTCGGGGGTGATGCACTCTCCGGGGAAGCCAGCACAAACAGCCAAGGTTCCAGTAACGATATGGACTCAAATATAATAAGGCGTGCGTCAGTCTCCAAGGGATCGATTGTGATAAAGGACACTCTCGTCAGAGGCACAGGCACACAGATGCTTCTGTGGTCAGAATGGCGTTTTCCTCCCTGGTACCAAGACAAGGGATGTCTCAGGGAGGGGGCTGAATGTTCTCAACGATGAGAGGGATCGCAACACGTCCCCGTTGTGCACATTGGAACAAACGACACAGTAAGGGAAAAGAATAGGATTCCGAAGGCAGAAAATAGAAAGTTAGGCAGGAAATTTAAAAAAAAGGAAGTCAGTATTATTTGGATTACTCCCCATGCTACGAGCTAGGGATGGTTGGATTTGGAGGACAGAGCAGATGAATGCGTGGCTGGACAGCTGGCACATGGGAGAAGGGTTCGCATTTTTGGAACATTTGAATTTCTTCTGGAGTAGAAGTTACCTGTACAAGAAAGGGAAATTGCACCTGAATTGGAAGGGGACTGATGTATACTGACAGGGAGATTGGCGAGAGCAGCTCAAGAGAAATTAAACTCGTAAGATGGTGTGGCGTGTTGTGGGGCCCGAGAAACAACGAGATCAATCTGAGACCGGTAGAGTCAGGAAGGGGAGCGATTCAAACAGTCAGTGCAAAGCAGAGAACAAGGTTGGACGGATAAATTAAAATGCATTTACTTCAATGTAAGAGTATTCAAAGGAAAGGCAGTTGTACTCAGGGCTTGTTTCAGAACATGGCAATGGGATATCATAGCAATTCCAGAAACATGGTTCAGGGGTGGCAGGACTGCCAGCTTAATTTTCCAGGATACAAATGTTATAAGCATGATAGAAAGGAGGCAAGAGTGGAGGGCGGGATATTCCTGGCAATACATACAGGGATATTATTTGGGTGGTACTGAGAAATCAGAAGGGGATGATGCACATATTGGGATTGCATTATAAACCCCATAACAGTCAGTGGGAAGTTTTGAAACAAATTTGTAAGCAAATTTCAATTATCTGTAACAATATTAGGGTGGTTATGGAAACTCAGGCTGCGTTCTCTAGTGATACAAAAACTCGTAAACTATCGCAGTGAAAATTCAAAAGTCACACAGAGGGACTTACTAACACAGTGACGTGGAGAAAACGTGGCCGACAAGATTGGGCAGAATGCCAAGATAATCTTAGCAGATAGCAAGTGAAAAATAATAACCAGGGAATAGTTAGGAGTCGATAGAAACCAATGGGGCAGTCTGTGTGTAAAGCCGGAGAACATTGATAGATTGTTACATGAGCGCTTCACATCTGTGGCACTTGGGACAAGGAGGACGCAGGTATAGAATTCTAGAAGATGGACTGTAAAGCTGTGAAGGAGATTGATTAAAACGGTGAACGTTGTTTGGGGGCTTTGGTTGAAATAAAATTGGATCGATTGCCAGATCGGGATGAGTTGTATCTCAGGTTGTTGTTGGAGACAAGGGAGGAAAGACACTGCCCCAAATGTTTAAGTCGAATCTGTCGACAGGGAAGATGAAAGTTGCAGAGGATTAGAGAACCAATAATGTTGCCCCACTTCTCTGGAAGGGCGGTGGAGATAGAGAAGAGACTATTGAACAATGAGTATAAGATCAGTGTTCGGGAAACTATTGAACAAAGTTAGGACGGAGAAAATTAATCACCATTTCCAGAGACAATGTTTGATAAGGGATAGGTAACATGACTTTATCAAAGGGAAGGCATGGCAAACGAATTTAATTTTGTTTTAGTCCAGTAGGTGGCGGATATGGTTTTTCAGCAAATGCTTTTGACACAACACCACATGGAAAATTGATAAAGAAAGTGAAATCTCATGGCATCAAGTGCAACTTGGCAAGTGTCAACGGTAATTGAGTTCGTGACAGGAGACAGAGAGTGGTGGTAGAAGATTGCTTGTGTGACTGGAGACCTGTGTCCTCTGGTGTACGACAGGGTTCAGTGCTATGTTCCTCATCATTTGTTGTATTCATAAATTATGAGGATGCGATGTTGGATGCGGGTGAGGGAGTGTGAATACAAGTCTTGGTTAGTCACAAAGATTGGCTGAGTGGTTGGCATTGAGGATGAAGTTCTGACTCTGCAGGTACATGTGGATAGAATGGTCAGATGGACAGAGTAATTGCAGATAGAATGCAACTCTTATAAATGTAAGGTGTTGTGTTTTGGAAGATAGAACCAGACACGGGAATACTCAATGAATGGCAGCACACTAGGAAGCTAAGAGGGTGTTTCTCCACAGGACCCTAAATGCGACTGGACAAGTTCATTGTTTGGCTATGGATGCACACGGGACTGGATGCATTGTCTTTATTAATTGAGACATAGATTATAAGAATTATACAATACATTGTCTAGGCAACAGAAGGAATACTGTGTGCAGTCCTGTGCATCCCATTACAGGAAGGATGTGATGGCATGCAGAGGAGTTTCAACAAGATGCTCCCTGGGGTGGAGCATAACAGTTATGGAGGGAGGCTGGATAAGCCTGGGTTATTTACTCTGGATCAGAGAAGGCTAAGGGGGACGTGACTCAGAAGGAGAAGATTCCAAGTGTATGCGCATGGTTGGCAAATAGCTGTTATTTTTATTGAAAGCGCCAAGAACTAGGGATCACACTTTTAAACTGAAGGAGTTTGAGGTTAAAAAAAGATGTGAAGAGTGATTTTCACTCAGAGAGTGTGGGGTCTGGAATGTACTCCTCAGAGGGGAGTTGTCACGGATAACCTCACCAACTTAAACAGTACTTGGACGAGTACCTGAAGTGTCATAACATTCCTGGCTACAGGCCTTCTGTATGAAATTGGGGCTAATGAAGTCTGTGCTGTGTTTCTGACAGCACAGAGTCGACGCATCTGTGATTGTACGCTTGCGGAAGGTTAGTAATTGAACTGCTTAAGAGAGGAATTGCTCGGCTTTTGAAATGTATGTTAACAACATGAGAAGAGTCGCGAATGTGATGCTGAAAAGCACAGGAGATTAGGCAGCATCAGACGAGTAGGAGAATAGATGTTTGTGGCATAAGCCCTTCATCAGTAATGATTACAAGAATGCGAAGAATTTTATAAGCGTGAACTGTAATAACTTTGATAATTATATAATTGAGAATGTAAGCAAAAACAAGTGCAGTTCCTTACAGTCTGAACCCAGGGAATAGAGAATGGAGAAGATGGAAATGGCTGACCCGTGGAGTAACGAATTACGATTAAAGTCGAGCAGAGAGAAATTCAAAGAGAGTGAGAAAATATAGAAAAAGGAAGAGAGCGAGAGAAGAGAGAGAAAACGAGAGAAACGAAATCAAGACAAACAGTTCGAACTTCAGAATTTGGCACGTAGAATTTAAACATTTACTTTCTAAAGTCTGCAGAATCCGTGTGAAAGAGCAGAGAGTTAAAACAAAAGGATTAAGATCTCAACTACCTGATGATTATGAGTCGATCCGTAAATCAAAGTTTCATTTTCAGAATCAATTTCAATCGTGAGGGATATAACTGAGGAAAATAAAAATTTTCAGGTGAATAGGGAAAGTTAGGTCTCGGTGACGATCATTAGAATAACTTACCACTGGATAAAAATGGATACCCTTTAATCAGACAGAAAAGTTAAAAAGCTCTGGTGTTTTCATTGCAATAAAGTAGGCTATTATGAAATTGCTGTGTTCAAGAGTTAGGAAAAGTACTGCGAATCCAGATGAAGGAAAACAGGATAAGCCAGTGATTTTTGTTGGAGTGGTAAAAGAAAGCACAGTGGAGGTTAGGAAACTGCACTAGAATGTACAGGCTGGTCGGAGGTTTGTCAAGGAGGACGTGCCAGATCTCCTTAAGCCTAACATCTGCAGAAGTAAAGTTTATTCACATAGGCCAGGAGCAGCAGGAAAAGAGGTAACAATATTACGAGACACAGCATACTTTCAAACTGTGAACCTGAAAGAGGAGGAGATATGTACTTCTGAAGGACTATTGCCACAGGTATACTAGTAACGAGTATTGACAATGAGAAAAAAGTGAGGTTAGAGTGTTCAGTGAAGAGTGGATAATTCCTGGTATCAGTACTGAACAAACTCTCAGGTCCAGGAATATAACCTGTCCTTGTTGATTATACAGTTGTTTCAGCGGTAGGAGCGTTGCCAACTGTGGTTCAAAAGCTAGTGTAAATCCAGGCAACTAAAAAAATTGCAGGGCACGTATCCGGGAATTATCCTGAATGTGTGATAACGAGATCAAAAAGTCACCATCTGAATCATGAGAGATCAAAGAGTACAGATAATAAAGTTGATGTGGAATTAGCAGAGACCATGTTTGGTCACATGATTGTCACAAGCCGGGAGCACATAGATGACAATGAAGATACATTTAGCTAAAAAAAACTGTGTTAGAAAAAAGATGGTAATTTAAAGCAATTGTATAAAATGGCATACACAGAAAATAAATGTGAATGTATCCCTGATAGTTGTTATCTTTAAAAATGGTCTCTTACTGAGGAAATGGAGACCAACACATATTCAGGCATTAAGAAATGGGCAGGAGTTTATCTAATGCTTTTGCCAGTGGATGGTAGAAAGGCAGTGTTGCGAATGGCGCATGAGCTGTAACTTGGGGGTCATTTAGGAGTCAGGAGACCTGAAGCCAAAATACAAAAAAAATTGTACTGTCCTGGAATGCACAAGGATATAGCTGAATTTTGCCAGACGTATCACACATGTCAGGTAACTGGAGAGCAACATGCAGAAATAAAACCCGCATCTTTAATGCCGATTCCTGCATTTGCAGGACCTTTTTAAGAGTCTTAACTGATTATGTAGCTTCCCTACCTCAAAGGAAAAGAATGGGAATCAGTATTTGTAAACATTAATGGATGCCTTAACTTGCTTTCCAGAAGCCGTTCCATTTCGGAATATTTCAGCTATAAATTTTGTAGAGGAATTTCGCATTTTTTGACAAGGTGCGGACTATGAAAAAAGATACAATTAGACGAAATTTCACATCAAAACTATTCAAGGAAGTTAGGATTACTCAGGAAATTGTTTTCAAATCTACTGCCAACTATCCAGAACCTCAGGGGGCATCAGATAATAAAGACCACGTTGAGGGATTGTAGTCAGGACTAACCAGATCATTTGGATAAGGGGATTCCTTTTGTGTTTTTTTTGCAATCAGAGATGCACGAAATGAATTGACTAAATTCAGTCCGTTTGAATTAGTTTTGATCATGAAATGAGAACAGAGTTAGCATTGGTTTAGGAAAAATTGGTAAGTCAATGATCAGAGACCACATATTTGTACTATGCGTCAAACCGGTTAAGTAGATCTTCAGTGGGGCTAGGTGGGTAGATAGCATTTAAACGTATTGCAGCAAGCAATGCAGCAAGAAGTAGACGATAAATCAAACATCAAACGTTTGCTATTGAGGACAAGGTATTAGTGCTAATTAAAGTGATAGTTGAAACTTTACAAACAGGTTTTGGGAGACCCTGCTAAGTCTAAAAGAAATTGAGTGAGTTGAACTACTTGGTAGGAAATCCAGACAGAAAGGAATTTCACAGAGTGTGTCATGTGAATGTGCTCAAATGCTATTTTAAAATGGAAGGAAAACATCAGAAGAATAACATTATAACAATGGGGGTCGAACCAAGTTCAGAGGATCCTATGTCGAACATTCTTCAAAATAAATTGGACAAGAACCGAATTTTCGAAAATTGGAATAAATTATTGAGATATCTTCCATAGGAAAGCCGAAATCACCTGAAATAGTTACTACAATCACATGAAAAAATAATTGGCATTAAGATGGGAAGTTCAAACATAATTACGCATGTGTAGACATGGGATATGCTGTTCCGATTAATCAACACTCTTATAGGCATAAGCCTCTAAAGTTGGCCCAGGTTCCAAAGTAGATTCAAATGCATTCTCCATGACGACATAACCGAATTGAGTTATAATGATTGGATCTCACCCTAATTAATGGTGCAAAAACCAGATGATACACAATAGTTATGTGTGGATTATTGAAATGTTAATGCAGTTACAAAGACGATCGCATATCTGATTTCGCGTTTCAAAGGTTTAGAAGGTGGAACAATCAACTCACATTTCTTAATTGGACTCAGTCAGATGATACTGGCAGATATTTTCGACAGAAAGTGCAAAGACATTTTCAGTTCTCGCAACAGCGAATGGAATGTAATTGCTCTGCTCACATTTCACGGGCTAACCATAACTGGATTACTCAACTGTGTTTTACATATCAATGACCTGGTGACTTTTAGTCACACATGAAAAGAACATTTACAACGTTTGTCAGATTTCTTTGCTCGACTTTGGAAAGCAGACTTGGTAAATAATTTAGCTCAAATTGAATTTGCCAAAGCCCAAGTCACCTTCCTAGGCTATGTTATTGGGCACGGCCAAATGACGCCAAGGGATGCAGAAACAAGGATAATTGGGGATTTCCCATGCCATCGACAAGAAGAACAGTTCTACAGTTCCTGGGACAGAGTGAAAGTTATTCAAAATTCACAGCAAATGTTAGCAGTGTGGCTGCTCCAATCATTGAATTGTTAAGAAAAGCAAGACTTTTCAGTGGACAGTGGACTGACATTTAACAGCCTAGCAGCTGTATTAACCACTGTCCCAGTATAAGTCACATCAAATTGCACAAAACCATCGAAAGTGGCTAACCATGCAAGTGATGTGGGTGTCGGTGCTGTGCTCTTCCAAGAAGATGACGAGCAGATAGAAAGGCCAGTCGGTTATTTCTCGCAGAAGTTGATAATTATATTCCACGTTTGAGAAAGAGACTTTCAGCTTGGTGTTGGTATGAAAATATTTCAGTATTTATGTTACCACTAAAGTATATGAGATAATCATATGCACTGATCATACTCACAGAGCGCTTCAGAGAACATCTCTGGGACGCCCGAAGCAAACAACTCCGCCGCCCGAGGACAAACACTTTAACTCCCCCTTCCACTGTTCCGAGGACATGCAGGTCCTGGTCTTCTCCATCGCCACTCCCTTGCCATCCGACGCCTGGATGAAGAACGCCACATCTTCTGATTCAGATCCTTCCAAACTCATGGTATCAATGTGAATTTCAACAGTTTCCTTATTTCCCCACCCCTATTTTGCCACAGTTCCAACCTTCCAGCTCAGCACTGTCATCGTGACCTGTCTCATCTGTCCATCGATCTGTCCGTCGATTTTCATACTCCACGAATGCTGCCTGCCCGGCTGTGCTGTTAAAACACCACACTCTTGAGTGTAATCTCCAGCATCTGCAGTACTCACAGTCGCCTATACTTTTGTGGGGAAATTTACATCAAACATGCCAACTCTTTCGATGGATATTTTGTTGCAGCCATTCAACATGAATATTCTGCATGTGACAGGACGAAAAAGTGTTATTGCCGGCGCATTGTCGAGACAAAATTGAGAAACAGATGTGTTCGCTAGCAGCAGTAAAATACAGTGGAATATATGTTTTCAAGTTTATACTCAATGTGATGTTTGTGTGTATTTTCAAGTCCTATCAAATATTACGAGGCGTTTTAAAATTACTCCAGTGCTACCTGCACTGTTCGGGATGATTTAAACTAGTAAGGTGGGACCCAGGGAGATAGTGAGGATACAGATCGATATGAGACAAGTACAGCTGTGAACAGAAGTGAGTCAAACAGTCAGGACAGGCAAGGACACTGACACGGTAGGACTAATAAATTAAACTGCATTAATTTCAATGCAAGGAGCCCAACAGGGAAGGGAGATGAACTCAGGGTATGGTTAGGAACATGGGAATGAGATATCATAGCAATTACAGAAACATGGCTGAGGGATGGGCAGGACACAAATGCTACAGGAAGGATAGAAAGGGAGGAAAGAGAGGAGGAGGAGTGGAATTTTTGATAAGGGATAGCATTCCAGCATTCCAGCTGTGCTGAGTGAGGATATTCCCGGAAATATATCCAGGGAAGTTATTTGGGTTGAACTGAGAGATAAGAAAGGGATGGTCACCTTATTCGTTTTGTATTATAATCCGTCCAGTAGTAAGAGGGAAATTGAGAAACAAACTTTTAAGGGGATCTCAGCTATCTGTAAGAATAATAGGGTAGTTATGGTAGGGAATATTAACTTTCGAAACATCGACTGGGACTGCCTTGGTGTTAAAAGTTTACATGGAGAAGAATTTGTCAATTTTCTGATTCAATATGTGGATGTACCTACTGGAGAAGGTGCAAATCTTGACCTACTCTTGGGAAATAATGCAGGACAGGTGACTGAGGTGTCAGTGGGGGAGCACGTTGGGGCAGGCAGCAATATTTCTATTCGTTTTAAAATCGTGATGGAAAAAGATAGACCAGATCTAAAAGTTGAAGTTCTAAATTGGAGAAATGCCAATTTTGACGGGATTAGGCAAGAACTTTCGAAAGCGGATTGGAGACAGCTGCTCGCAGGTAAAGGGACGGCTGGGAAATGGGAAGCCTTCAGAAATGAGATAATAAGAATCCAGAGAATGTATATTCCTGTCAGGGGGAAAGGGTAGGCTGGTAGATATAAGGAATGCTGGATGACTAAAGAAATTGAGGGTTTGGTTTAGAAAAAGAAGGAAGCATATGTCAGATATAGACAGGATAGATCGAGTAAATTCTTAGAAGAGTATAAAGAAAGTAGGAGTATAATTAAGAGGGAAATTAGGAGGGCAAAACGGGGACATGATATAGCTTTGGAAAAATGAATTAAGGAGTATCCAAAGGGTTTTTACAAATAGATTAAGGGCAAAAGGGTAACTAGGGAGAGAAAAGGGCCCCGCAAAGATCAGCAAGGCGGCCTTTGTGTGGAGCCACAGAAAATGGGGTAGATATAGACAGAAGAAAATAGATGGCGACACCTTGCAATATATCCAGATTGCAGATGAGGAAGTGCTGGATGCCTTGAAACGGTTAAAGTTGGATAAAATGCGAGTTACTGCATTTTGGGAAAGCAAAACTTAGCAGGACTCATACACTTAATGGTAAGATCCAAGGGAGTGTCGCTGAATAAAGAGACCTTGGAGTGCATTTTCATAGCTCCTTGAAAGTGGAGTCACAGGTAGATAGGATAGTGAAGAAGGCGTTTGGTATGCTTTCCTTTATTGGTCAGAATAATGATTATAGAAGTTGCGAGGTCATTTTGCGGATATACAGGACATTGTGTTAGGCCACTGTTGGAATATTGCGTGCAATTCTCGTCTGCATCTTACCAGAAAGATGTTGTGAAACTTGAAAGGGTTCTGAAAAGAGTAACAAGGATGTTGCCAGGGTTGGAGAATCTGAGCTACAGGGAGCAGATGAACATGCTGGGGCTGTTTTCCCTGGAGTGTCGATGGCTGAGGGGTGCCCTGATAGATGTTTACATAATTATGAGCGACGGGGATATGATAAATGGGCAAAGTCATTTCCCCGGGATTGGGGAGTCCAGAACTAGAGGACATGGGTTTAGAGAGAGAGGGGAAAGATATAAAAGAGACCAAAGGGGCAACTGTTTCACGCAGAGGGTGGTACGTGTATGGAATGAGCTGCCAGAAGATGTGGTGGAGGTTGGTACAATTGCAACATTTAAGAGGCATTTGGATGGGCATATGAATAGCAAGGGTTTGGAGGTATATGGGCTGGGTGTTGGCAGGTGGGACTAAATTGCGTTGGGATATCTGGTCGACATGGACGGGTTAGACTGACGGATCAGTTTCCATGCTGGATATCTCGATGACACGATGTCTCCATAAACATGCAAAGTATTTATGCTCGGGTCGGGAATTCGTGAAATAGAGGACATAGGTTTAGGGTAAGAGCGGAATGATATAAAAGAGACCTAAAGGGCAACGTTTCCATTCAGAGGGTGGTACATGTATGGAATGAGATGCCAGAGGAATTGGTAGAGGCTGGTACCATTGCAACATTGAAGAGGCACTTGGATGCGTACATGAACAGGAAGGGTATGGAGGGACATGGTCATGTTGGACCTAAGCATCTGCTTCCAAGTTGTACATCTCTATGACTCTATATACCTTATTGGGCAGCGGCTTTCAAGTATTGAAAATTGCTGTTGAAATGTTTTGACGTTTCTGGCCTGGTACAAATAATACTGCTACTGATGGAGTGGAATGTTCTACAAGATGGTCACTGTTTGGTTTTGCTAAAGTAAAGGAGTCTGCATTTTGAGCTGTAATGACAAGAGATTGGATTGAAAGTGTACAAGTGAAATAAAGTTTCACCTGGAGGCTGTGTTTGGTTCACTAAGGAATGAGGAGCGGGTCAGCAATCTTTTCAAATATCTGGTGATATTTCTTCCTTAGTCTCGACTACATAGTTTCACATTAGGACCTCCACGGCAACAGCTTTAATTGTGTTTTTGACAGTTTATTTTGGAGTCTATTGAGTAACAAACTATTCCCCACATCCTAACAACAGGGTTCAGTGACAGCTGTTATTGAGTAAGCCAGACCACTCAAAACATTCTACAGCAGGCAGACTCAGACCACAACCTTGCAATTTGGTTGAGTAAGTATATAGCGAAAGTTAACTCATTAATTGAGCGCGGTTAACTACTAGATTTTAACACAGACAATAATGTATTCACAAATTTACACAATGAAACACAAAGAACCGAGTAAAGCACCCCTGCAGAACTCAATCTATCCAACTAGACTTGATTATGCTGTTCCAAACATACACAGCAGTCCCGATTAGTAAGCTCCCTTGAAAAGTTCTTACAGGTTGAATTTGAAGGCAGAAAAGAGACAGTTTCCACATAGCTGACTGTTGTAGTTTATTGTTCAAGACTGAACTAAAACTGCTCAGCTCAGATAGCAAGCTGACATTGCTTACATTCCATTGTTTACATACAAACAAAATGCCTTTCAAAATAATTTCATCTCTGCACCAAACCAGAATGCTCAGAGTCCGGCCCGGTTTTTTGTCCTTCTGAAAAAAAAGTCAATGGCATCGTCTCCTTGAATCAAGGAGAAACTTTTAGAAAAAAAGACTAGTTTTGTGACACAGACTGTTTGTCACGCATTTGTCTGCCTTCTTCTAACCGATTTCTTTTCTTTTAACCATATTTGTAAAGCTGCTCTTTACAATAGCATTTGTAACTATAACCCGAACTAGACTGTAGATTCGTCATACAGTTTTCAAGTACTCCGTAACTTGCATATTTTCATACTCATTACCGCTATTCATAAACCCAAGACTACACTGAGCCTTCTTAACAAAAGTTTCAACTTGCCTGACCGCCTGTAACATTTTGTCTTCTGGTTCCCTCTGTCCATAAACTGAGAGGTTATCATCGCTCGTCCTCTGGAAACTCCCCAAACACCACCCGATACCAGTGATTCCTGAACGAACACCAATAATACATTCAAAATGTCCTCAGTTATCTCTTCAAAACAACGGAGCATCAACCTATCTGGTCTGGGTGATCCATCCCCTTTCAGATTTTCACATTCCCCAGCATATTCTCCTTATGATGGTCACCGCACTCACTTCTGCTTCCCTTGAATCTCTGGCGGGCTGTTGGTGCCTTCCGCTGTAAAGACTGATGCAAAGCAACCGTGCAATTCCTCAGCTATTTATTTCTTTCCCACAACTACTCCTGGCTCATTTTCGAGCAGTACAATGTTTGCTCTTGCTTTCCTGTCTTCCATCTTGTGCATCTGAAAAATTCTTGTAATCTTCTGTGATATCATTCACAAGCTGACCATCCCATTTCATTAATTTTACTATATTACAGCCTGAATGGACGTCACTCGATCTCAGAGTTTGGGATTTTTCCGATTTGGTTCCTCAGTATCATCGGAAGCTACAGGGGTCTCAACTGATTTGAAAGCTTCAGTGAATGTCTTCTGGCTCGTATTCTTTCTGGAGTTTCTCTTGATGTTTTTCTCCTACTCGATTCGAAAAGTGCATGTGAGAATCTGTGTCTTTTTTTTTCCTTCTTGACAAGTGCTGTGGTTGTGGGATGTTCCTATATTAGAACAGCTAATTAATAATACTTTCTTCATCTTTTATTCTGTTAAGTCGTCCAACAGAAATACGTTGTTCTAAATGACTCTTTCTTTGTTTGTATTTTAATTACAATTTTTATTTAAATAAATTGTTTTTAATTGAAAACACTGTAGATTGCATTGCATCAGTGTCACGCAGTGCTGTGCGACACGGCCGTGAACCCTTCTATAAATTACACCTAATACCAAGAAACATTCACCTTGACGATCCAAAATTAGAACTTAGGCTACAAAATATGTACATTTTTATTATAGCAAAATAGTTTCGATTTAAATGAATTCGATAAAAAGGCCTGTGAACCATACTGTAGAACATACTGCTGATTTGCAGAATTAAGTTTCAGTTCAAAGATAGGAGGATAATAGAGTTTTCATAAGATGAATACTGACACCCTAATTGATCATTTGAACTAACCTTGATCTTATACTTGGCAGAACAATTTACTTAAATTAGATATCCTTCTTAAAGGAAATACCATGGGATTAGCCTGTCTTCAATCATATCGCCATATTACAGTTGATTGGACTTTTTGTGCAATTAAGAACCCTTTCCCAGGAAATATCACTGGAATAACTTGCTGTAAATCATGTATCCTTATTATATGTGATTGGTCTTTCTTGTAATTAAGGCTGTACTATTACTAAAACAAAAACATATGATAATGTGTCATTTTCAAATGTGATTGCGCAACTTGACCCTGGAACACAGAGGAAGCTTCCATCTGTGTGTTGCTGGATAGAATTACGTCAAGGTACCTTATTTCAGTAAACTAATGATCCTTGCTTTTTGAATACACCATATTTGTCGATTATTTTGACTGATCTTGAACCAAAGGGCCTTCTTCAGGGGATGGAGATCTTCAACCCCACCTCGTATTCTGTCAAAATATGCGTGACAGAGAACTCCCAAATTCCACTATTTAATGAAAATAAAAGTTCAAATTTTCACTCGAAAAGTGAATATTGAAAATCAATGATACACACCTCTACCAAGTCTTACTCTTCAATACTTGTACATGCCTCCAGCTCTATGACAACATGCTATTCCAATAAGACACTTATTAAAATTACATGAAATTATAAAGAATACAGAAAGAAGTTGTTGTCTTCGGTGTCTGTCTTCTTCTGACTGAACCTATCCCTGGGTCGTCTTCTTTCATTTTCCTGGAAATATGTTTCATCAGAAAAGGTAACTTTGAAAGAGATTTCCGAACTTATTGTGTCTCTCTCAGTGGCTGGTCCTCTGTCTACTATTTTCAAAATTCCTACATTATTATGTTCCCAACACCGGATCGTCTCATTGTTTGATGTTGGCATAAGATGAATTACAAACTCGATTGGAGTTTAGTATCCTGGGGCATAATTTATACTGTTTGTTTAAAGTCGAGTTGTTGTCAAAACAACAACCAACTCAGATATCCAAATGTTACATATTTTCAATTTTCCAGTGCGGTCTGAGACTGCCATTAAGTCACATCACATAAGTGTGTGTAAGTTCTCAATTCAGAACAACATTCAGTCTGTCTTAAAGGTACAATACACGCCTTCAACTTCATAACAGTACTGTTAATTATTGTTGATGAAGGGCTTTTGCCCCAAACGTCGATTTTGCTGCTCGTCGGATGCTGCCTGAATTGCTGTGCTCTTCCAGCACCACTGATCCAGAATCTGGTTTCCAGCATCTGTAGTCATTGTTTTTACCTTGTTAATTATTGTTACCGACTGTTTAAGAGATCAAGTTTGAATGTTGTCCATGTTTTGCTGCACATGGACAGAGACGGTTTCAGGAGACGTGGTGGGACTAATTGTTCTGAACATTGTGTGATCTTTAATGAACATCCACATTTCTGATCGTATGGTGAGGAGGGGGCTAGGTGGAGGCATTGATGAAGTGCCTAAAGATGTCTGTGGTAAGATAACCTGAGGATCTCCACCGAGATAACCCAGGACAGAGATGATAGACATCCACGAACGACAAATTTCTTCCTTTGTGCTGTGATTGACTCCAACCAGTGGGGAGTATACACAGATTCGCGTTAAGTTCAGTTTTGTTCAGCTCAGTGATGTAATTCTCAGTTAACTATTGCCTTGATATCATGGCCAGCCATTCGTACCAGAGACCTTGTACTCACCTCTTTTGTTCACATCGGTTGTTCATAGTATGGAGGTAATGTGTACTTCTTCAAACAGAAGCTATTGAATGTCAGGAGTTCCCTTTTTCTTTGTGTTCAGGAAGGTAAATTACTGAAAGCATTGAAAATGTAGGTGGATGGATGTTGATTGTTCAGGGAGTTGAGAGTAATGAAGAATTGGTCTCGATAGAATATTTGAGTTCGAGAATAGATCAACTATGATCTTCTTGAGAGGCAAGTCAGAAATAAGGCCGGGCGAATTGTTTATTCCTGTTTCAGATGTTTTCATATTCTGGTATTCGAAAGTTCGTGGGTATTATTTTCAAGGAAATTCTGTATAATGGAAAATTGTATGTTTGCTGTGAAATTTGGAAGAGAGAGCTTTTCTTAAATGTAGTGCTATGCTGAGCCTTTTAAACAATACTTTCATGAAGTTTGCAGCCAGATGTTCTCTGTTTGAATTTTGTAAACATTCAACTCGACCTTGCGACAGCCGAACTCAGCGAAATCTGAAGAACTATTATGTCTAAGACAAGGGTATGAGAGCATAACACCTTGGGTTTTCCCAGTATTTGCTGTTTAAAGCATGATAAGAAACAGTATAAGGCAATTATCTGAACAATACTAAAATACCCCTTACTTTGAGGCATCTAGCTGAATATACTGGGTCAAATCCTGCAGAATGTAAATAAAGCTCTTTTCTTTGTCTTGCTAAGACTTGAGACAAGTCGTTTAATTTCCACGGCATTATGTTATTGAATGATTCATCAAGGAGACCAGAGGATTTTGTGAGCCATCCGTGGCTGAGGTATGGGGGCTATATTCACAGTGAAACGGAGTCTACAACATGACCAATAAAGGAAGCGCTGTGAAAAGAGGCGAGTGGACTATTTGTTTCCCAGCCGGGATTTTCAAATTATAATTTTCGGAAAACGTCAAATCATGTGCGACAGTCTTGAGGGGCTGAATACTATCTTCTGTTTCTGTGCACCAGGAAATGGGAGATAGTGGCCTCCAAAGTTTCCTGTCCAGCACGTTTGAGGGTCTGAATGGAACAGAGAGACATTGGCCTAAGAAGTCGGAGTTGGTCACTTTCTGCATCTGATCTGGATGTGGTCTCACCCCCACTTCTTTTCTGAATCCCGTTATCCGTGATGCCTTCTGTCAAATATTTAACTGAATCAGCTTAAAAAGGGATGGCATGTTGCTCCTCTACAGCACGTTGGTAAGGCCAATTTAAGAATACTGTGAATAGTTGGTTTTCTTCTGCTGAAGGAAGAATGTTGTTAAATTTGAGACTGTACAGAAAACAAACAACATCCTTGCTTCGAGACAAGAGGTTTTGAGCTGTAGGGAGAGGCTGGATAGTTTAAGTATTAAAAAAAACCCTGGT
>NC_057717.1:76685517-76700484 GCF_004010195.1 Chiloscyllium plagiosum | reverse complement strand
GCGTGGGGAATTACTGCCAGGTGACCTGTGCATTAAACACATCAGAACTGTTTTTTTAAAAACAAATTTACGAGCTTATTCCCATCTCACAGAAGAGAGACTGTATGATACAGATCGTATCAGACCGACTGAGAACAGCATAAGTGCATTCAGATCTTTACAAGCATAACACCACCTCTGTGTGAAATTCATCAATGTTATACACAATATATTTTGCGTCTAATTACTGAAAGCACAGCACATTGCAGTGCTTGTGGAACTTCCAGGCAGGAGGAGACGGCTCTGATTCATTGATCACGGGGATGCACACCTTTTCTTCCAAATGTTCTGCTCAACTCTAATGAAGTCAATATGGGTAAACAAACTTCTCAGTGATTCAGAGAAATACTCGGTTTTCCATTTAGCATGTTGCAAGTAACGTTGAGAATGTTGTCATAACTCTTTCACTGCTGTTGTGTGATGTGCTGTCGGGCAAATATCCGCGTTGCCAAACGTCCCACATTCTGTTCCAAATCCGATTTCACTCAGAATCACAATGTGTATCACAGCGCAGTTGGAGGCCGCACAGCCCACTTTCGCTCTGCTGGCTCTCCAGTGCCATTGTATTCTTCTCTCCACCAAATTCTGAATATTTTTCCTTTTCACGTAAACGTCGAATTATCCTTTGTTTTCATCGAAAGTAAATCTTTCTCATTGTCAGACAGCGATTTACAGACATGTGCCACTCCCTGTGCGAAGGCATTCTTTCTCATGTCAACTGTACTCCTTTTCCTGATGACCTTCAATTTCTGCCTCGTCTTTACTTACAGGCTTTGGAGCACTGTAACTCCCTTCTTTCCTCTATCTCGTCCATTCATGACTTCCATGACTTCAGATTCAATAACTTTGCATTGGATAAATCACACTTGGCCAGGCAGCATCAGGAGTAGGAAAATCGACGATCCAGACAGAAGCCCTTCGCCAGGAATGAGGTGAGGTGTAAGGGTGTTGGGAGATAAATATGAGGGTGGGTGGGTCTGCAGTTGGAGTGGAGCTGGAAAGACAATCAGTAGATACAGACATCCAGGTTATGGTGATAGGTCTGAGCGGAGCGTAGAGCTGATAGGTGGGAAGGAAAATGGACAGATGGGACAGTCAAGAGGACGGTGCCGAGTTGGAGGGTTTGTGGTGCGAAGTGGAGATAGGGAAGGGAGATGATGAAACTGGTGAAGTTAATGTTGATGCAGAGTGGTTGGAGGGTCCCATTTAGGAAGATGAGGTGTTCTTCCTCCAATCATGTAATAGTATGGATTTCATGAAGGACGCGGCGAAGGACTTCAATATCCTTGGAGTAGGAGGGGGAGATGAAGTAATCAGCACGGGAGATTTGGTGAGAGATGTTGTCTGCAACGCTCTGCACATTAGCACCCTGTCTCCGCGGTGGTCAGAGGTAAGGCGGCTGTTGAGGTTGCAGGATTTTCACCTCTTGCGGTGGCAAGGGAAGACCTGATTTCAGCCTGCTGTCCTCCAAGGACAACTGGCCCAACTTTCCTAACTATTTTCACAGCTGACATTGCACGTATGCTGCACCATTCACATCACCCTGTTCAGCGCTGTCACAAATCACATTGTTTCCCCACTTCCTGAAGTTCCACGAGCAGAATTAAGCGATAATGCAGCTGGAGGTTTCATTGAAAGTTTTATTGACTATGTGAGCAATCTGAAACACGTTTTCACTTTGAAAACGTGTTTCCCTTTGCCGTGTTTGCTGCAATAGTAAGTCTTCCACACCCCGACCTCAGGCCGTCCGACCTCATTTCCAGAAACTACTATTTCAGAAAATCGATTGAACATTTTTGTGTACGTGCAGGTAGAACATATATGCCTGTCTGAGATTTTAACCACATATCTAAACCGAAAGTCTGAAAGAAAATGACACTCAAGAAAATGACACTCGATGAGTAAGGAGCCATAGCGTGGTGGCATTGCTAACTGCGACAGCTGCTGACCTTTTCTCAAAGTCAAATCCATTCCACATCACTCCTGGAATTCCAAGCATTAATGAGATTCCAGAATATCTGCTTCCCATTTTGTCTCCCTGCTCACAGACGCTGCTGTTTGCTCCGTATCAAGGAAGCAGGCTGTCTCCACCTGCAGGCAAACCATTTTGCTTCTACTTGCAAGCTGTACTGGGAGATGGCAGAGCCCGTTCGCTTTTCTGCTCAGTGTCAATCACTTGCGGTGGGTGGAATCAGTTACATGGCAGGAAATTGGCAACTTTAATTGTGGAATGTCTCCAAATGTATTTTATTCGCGAATGGAAAGATGCTGATCTGGCAGGAGAGGGTGAAGTGGGCCCTGTAGATTCATCCTCAGGTAAATTAGTATGAGTTCTCTTATGTGCAGCCTGTTTGGTGTTCCGAGTTCGTCTTCATCCATAATTCTGCAAAACGTCTAATGCAACACCAACTAACGCTTCTTTCCTGGGACCGGGAAGTACTTAACATCTGTGCCCCAAATATTCCAGATCAACAGAATCGAAGAGAAACGCTCGCTTACTGGAACCACGTTCTTGAGCTGCGCCGCTGCACACAGTCCAACATGGACATGAGTGTTAAAAGTGTGCCACTGTTGCTCCCTCTGTCCTAGAGACAGTGAGATGGATAGCATGCGTCAATCCCGCGCAAGAAGAAGTCAGACAACCCATCCAGTCCACAACGACTCTCTATCTGTGTATCTCTCTGAGGTTTTTCACAATCGGTGATACATGTCCAAATATTGAGGAGATGAGTCTGTGTGGTGATGCTGTCTCCCATCTGCTGATCCTCTTGTCATTCATGTCTGAAACATTAATGAATTACGCACCTGATTATGCGTAAGGATAGTGTAGGTTCGACTCCTACCTGGCTCGAGAGCAATGCAGGTGTTTGTTGCACTTACAAACCAATCGTCCTCTTTGGTCTGAAGCTGAATTGTCTTTGACTTCCTGATCTGCAGGAAACTTTAGTCAATATCCACAAGAACATCAGAGACAACGCCCCTCCTTCGTAACAGGATGGGACCTGAAATTGTCCCACATGCTCTTCATGGGCACCTTTCCATTTCAATAACTCACACACCCAATCATTGCGATTCCTGGGAATAGCAAGGAAACAATGTGAACAGTCAAGTCGCAGCTTTGAGAATCTTTCGAAACTCTTTGGAAAGCAGTTTCCAAGGAGAGTGAAGGGTGAACTGTTAGACTGACGATGCATTATCGCGACCTCTTCCGCTTCTTTAACAGGATACAATATTGTCTCTGGTTCCCTCAAGGGCATATATTGATCAAAGGCATTGAAATTATTCCCGTCATCGATACTCTCCTTTTTTTGGAACCACTGTTATGCAAAAACGCATTTCCTATTACCTGGCTGGGATTCGAACACGTGCCACATCGAGGAAAGCGCTGAATCCTAAGCACTGGACCAGCATGGGCGACTTTGGACATTGCGCGCACTGGTGGCGTGATAGCCCTTAAACTCCTTGTAAGTGTTCTTTTCAGAAACAACCGCTTGATTGTCCTCATCCCATATTCCAACACTTGGCCTTGTGTGGCTTAGAATCACAACATTACACCTGAATATCTCTGAAAGTGATGTGGGCTTCTGCTTCTCCGACTCTGAAGAAAGTGGGTCCAGATTCAAACGACTGCTGGTTGATTTAATTTTTCTGCACATCTCCTAAACTCTGTTTCTAATCTTAAGTCTATGCCCGCAATAATCTATCAAGTGGAAAAATTTATTTTAGTCTCCCCGATCCAAATCCCTCATTATTTTCTCAAGAAATCATACCTGTGACAATTTGATGTTTTCAGCAAACATACTGCAGGAATGTAAAGAACACGGTGATGCTAACAGGGGCTCATTTTGCGATGCTGACCTGCGGTGAAGGGGCTATCCATAAAGGTTCAACTCACCCTATTTTTGATTCGGGGCGAGAAATTGCCTGAGGTGTCTCGTTGACTCCAAGAACTCATTACTCAAAGTCTTGAAATAGGGCCGTGACGGTGGATAAAACAATGGAAACTTCCTACCGATAAGAAGGTGAAACACCAGGGGAGGAACAGGTTTTGCTCTTCCTTGGTTTGAGTACAGTTCCCAGCTTCGTTATACGTCCAAACACGTTTTCCACATTGTACTGAATCTGAGATGAGGTTTGGATTGCTGACATTCAGGAAGATGATTCCTTTCACTGCCTCACATCATCGAATGTCCCCAAGAAAACTGGAAGCGATATCACAGCGCTATCAGTGGAAAGGAAGCTGCGATAGCCCCACACTTCATTTCCTTTCGTTTCCCAAACTCACCGACCCAATCATTGAGGCTCCTTGGAACAGAAAGGAAGCAAATATCAAAACGTAAGCTCAGCTTTGTGAACCTTGCAGAACTCTTTCCAAAGCGGAATCAGTAGAATGAAAAGTGAACTCTCCGACTGGAAAGAGACAGTCTGGAAACTTTCCCTTCTTTCAGGTAGAGCTCTGATATTCTGGACGGCATTAATTATTCAGAGATACAGATTCACGTCAGATCTGCTCTGATTTAGCAATAATGAATTCGAATTTTCGGACCAGGAATCAGAATCCAGGCAACAGTTTTAGAAGCGCCAAAACTGACACACACTACCATCATTTCTGGAGGCAATATATCTGAGAATGCAGTAGGTAAATGAATGTGCGGGACAAGGTGATTGGTGGAGAGGAGGGTGGAGCGGATAGGTGGGAAAGATGATGGACACTTGAAGACGGCAGTGTCACTTTGGAGGCTCCGGATAAGTTGCAGGGAGTGGAATCGATGAAACTGGTGAAATTCACGTTAATCTCATGGGGTTGCAGGGTGCCACGGCAGACGATTTATTTCCTCAAATTGTCAGGTGGTCAGTGTTTGGTGATGGAGAAGGCCCAGAACCTACATGTCCTTGGTGGAGTGGGAGGGGGAGTTGAAGTGTTCAGTTTCAGGGGAGTGGGGTTGGTGCAGGCGTCCCCGAGGTTTTCCCTGAAATGAAGTGCAAGTGGGTGTTCTGTCTGCCGATGTAGAGGAGACCATATCGTCAGCAACAAATGCTATCCACTCTATCCGTTGCACTCGTTGCGGTCTCAAAGCCCTCATCCCCTTACAGCAACGACTCTGTGATACCCACGAAAATAACATGCCTGCCATTTCAAGCTGTGCTTCAAACTCGTTTATCTTGTTTCGTACACTGTGTCTATTTAGGTACAACATTCTCACACATGCCATGACTGGTCCTCTTCTCAGAGCTTTCCCCGATCTGCTGTGCCGGAAACATATTCATTCCCCTTTACATGCTTTCTGTCCAATTACTTGTTGTGGAAACATTATCTCGTGCAGAGCCCTCCATTTCTTGAACTTCTTTCCAGAATTTTCCTTGCAGTTGAAACCAACCCCCATGATTTCGTTTGTAGTCCTATCGACAGACCCCAGTTATCGGTTTCTCAAGGTCTCTGGTCGCAACATCACTCAAGTGGAAAATGTCCCATCGGAACTGTTCCATCTGTCGTCACTTCTGAACCTAATATCCGAAGAAATAGCATTTATTACTCCCACACGCAAGTTTCAATCACACATTTACATCGTTAATATTGCTGACCTCGTGTCAATTTATTTATGGATCCAGATTTGATACCTTTTGTATCTGTTTCCTAATTTCGCACCAAGCTAAGTTCTATCAGCAAAAGCTTTTTCTGCTTTCTACATATATCAACAACAGGATCGCTTCTCTCCCAAACCAAGTTCCTCCGAAGCTCAGATGAATATAAAATAAAATAATACCATTTGGTTATTGTTGAGGCGACGACTTATCAGGTGCATGCAGTGAGTTGCAGGGCTCTGGCACAGAGTCTGCCTCTGTTGCAAAGAAAGGAAGGTGGGAAAGGAGGCGAGGTTTAGTCATTGGGGACATAATAGTGAGACGGTCAGGTAGAATGAACGAGACATACAGTTGGTGTGATGCGTCTCAGGTGCCACGGTCTGTCATGTGCCAGATCATGTCTTTGCGGTCCATAAAGTTGAGGTTCCAAAAAGTAGTCCATGTAATTACCAACAGCATAGGTAGAAAGAGAGATAGGAATGTCAGGCAGAAGTTCAGGCAGCTCTGGTGGAAGCTAAGAAATAGAACAAACAGCGTTGTCATCTTTGGTTTCTCTTCTATGCCACGTAATAGTGACGTAATGAATAGGGGGAGAAATATCAACTGAAAACGAAGCTGAGAGGATGTTGCAGGAGGGAGTGTTTCAGGAAAATGTGTAATTTTGGCTCATTCTGTGGAAGTCCAGACCTCCACAAACAGGACGGACATCACTTCAACCAGAAGAGTATGAAAGTCCTGGGTGGGAAACATTTCAGTGGCATTTGGGTGGAATGAAACTATCAAAGCAGGGGAATGGAATCCTAAGGTGTCGTTCGATTGCAAAGGAGTATGAGAGTAGGGAGGGCGTGGAGAGGACTTCACGGTCACTGTAATGTGCTGTCCGGCAGCAAACTGCTTTAATGTGTGTCTACTTCAACGCCAGAAAAATCCGAATTAAGGTGTGTGAAATTGACATTAGGACAGGTAATTAGGCCTTCGAAGTTGTGATCATTTTGTGGACATGGAAAGTGCAGTTTCACGAATGGGTGTTGCAGATTCCAGGATTTAAATCTTTGTTACGAACAGGAGAGCAAGTAAAATGGGGGAGGTGTGGCCTTGTTAGTCAAGGACAGCATAACGGTGGCTGAAAAAAACTGTTGCCAAAGACACGTCTATTGTGGTGGCATGTGATATAGTTAGGAAGACGAAAGACAAGGACACACTGCTTGGCGTTTTTTCTATGCCTCCGCAGACTTCCTGTGATGTGGATGAGAGGTTCAGAAAAACGATTCTGGGTAGGAGTGAAAGGAAATTTTTGGTTAATATGGGGTACACTAACGTCCTCAGCATTGAATGGAAGCGCTATACCTCTAGTACGTCGAATAGTTCAGTTTTCGTCCAATGTGTGGAGGAGGTGTTCCTGACACAATGTGTCGAAGGACCATCAAGAGGAGAGGACTCTCTGGATCTGGTACTTAGAAATGAACCAGGCCAGGTGTTTCATTTAGTGTTAGCTGTGCACTTTGGAGAAGATGACCATAATTCAATTACGTTTAGTTTCGCAAGAGAAAGCGATAGGTTAATGCCAAATGGCAAAAGTCATCGATGAGAGTCGGAAA
Organism: Chiloscyllium plagiosum; assembly: GCF_004010195.1. Classification (NCBI taxonomy): domain Eukaryota; kingdom Metazoa; phylum Chordata; class Chondrichthyes; order Orectolobiformes; family Hemiscylliidae; genus Chiloscyllium; species Chiloscyllium plagiosum. Next base: position 76,693,264 of record NC_057717.1, on the reverse strand, counting down.
ATTATAATGCGATTTGGCAAGACTTCGAATGTATAGAATGGGGCATCAAAATGCAGGAATTGGAACAATCGAAATGTGGAGCTGGTTCAAAATTTTGGCATGTCCTTAATAATTATGTCCCGATAAGGCAGGGAGAAAGTGGCTTACAAAGAAATCGTATCTCTTGTTAAGCGGGAGAAGGAGGCTTAGCTGACGTAGAGACGAGATGGTTCATATGAATCGATGGAGAGTTACAGGTTAGCTCATAAGGATTTCAAAAGAGACATAAAAAGACCAATGTGGTCACACGAGTAGTCTTTATCGGGTTGAACAACGTAAAACCCAAAAAATTTCTTCTGGATTTGAGACATAAAAGGATGACTTGGGTTGGAATACGACCAGTCAAAGACAGAAGTGGAAAGTTTTGTTGGACGCTTTAGAGATCGGAGAGGTGCGAAACGAATATTTTCCAACTGTTTTCACTCAGGAAATAGTGAATATTGTAGTGGAGAAAACTGAGGTACGGAACATTAGACTGGAAATGATCGAGTGTAGTAAGGAGGAGGTCTGAAGGGTAGGTCTTATGAGTAAGGTCTGAGTGACTTGAATTTTCGCAATGGGAAGGAGAAAGCTAAGAGGGGATTGTTAGAGACTAACAAGATGTCAGTCTTACGTCTGTGGTCAGCAAAGTTTTGGAAAGAATTCTGAGGGATAGGATTTATGTTCATTTGGAACGCATAGCGTGATTAAAGGCAGTCAGCATGGTTTTGTGAGCGGAAGGTCATGCCTCACAAACGTTGTTGAGTTCTGTGAGGAAGTGCCAAGACAGGTCGACGAAGTCGAGGAGTGGATGTCGTGTATATGCACTTCAGCAAGGCTTTTTGATAAGCTTCCGCATGGTAGGCTCATTCATATAGTCAGGACGTATGGAGTACACTGAGATTTAGCGATCTGGTTACAGAATTCATTGGAGGACAAAAGGCAGAGTGTGGTTGTCGATGGAAAATATGCTGCCTGGAGATCAATGTTGAGTCATGACGCGCAGGGGACTGTTCTTCGGCCTCTGCTCTTTGCAATATTTAAAAATGACTTGGATGAGGAGGTTGAGGGTTGGGTTAGTACATTTGCAGATGACAGAGAGCTTGGAGGTACCCTCGATATTATCGAGTGCTATTGAAGGCTGCAGCGTGACATGGACTGGATGCAGAATTGGTCTGAGAAATGGCAGATGGTGTCCAAACTGGATACATGCGAAGCCACTTGCTCTCAAAAATACCCGAAGAATTTCGGTTTGATGCGGCTTGAACTTTAAGTAAAAGAAGGCAAGTGTGTCTAGAGTCTGTTCAATGTAGAGATATGTCCCCAAGTAAATTTATGTTGGGATGGAAAATCAATTCTTTCCATTACAGGGCTGCCTGAACCTCAGGGAACTTTCTTTCAAGAACTCCGCCCGACAGCTTCTAGTTGCACCGTGACGTCATAGGGCAGAAGCTGCCCCATGCAACATGAATATGAACTGGTCATGGGACACGTGGTACTGAACCAATCCGCGGAATGTTATTGCATCGACAGGAACTTACAGTTGTATATGTCACTCACAGGCATTTCCGGGGCTGGCTTAAAGCTAATCAAATGCGATATTCAGCTGCGATTTTTTTTAAATTTCTGATATACATGGTGGCTTTCCATGGTGAAGTTCGAGAAATATTGTATATTAATGGTTGAATATACTGGACAATAACGGGAAAATGGAAATGGAATCCAGTCCGAGTTTTTTTTTACTCCTCGCAGATTCTTTGTCTTCCGTTGTCTCTGTCCAGAATCCACTCTGTGATGTACAGACTCCGCATAGAGAAGTTTACAGCCGAATCTATGAAGCAGAAGGTGCAAGGCTGAGGAGAGAAATGTGGAGACAATGAATTGTGGAAGGGAGAAAATAACGGAATGTCAGAATGATTAAAAAAAAACAGACAGACAGAAGGGTTCATCGTTTCGAGAGACAGAGGAACAGAGATCATGCGACACAGAACAGGCATTAGTCGTTGGCCTCTATTACTGGTCATAACGTACAATTATCGCCGTACAATACTTTCCCTTTATCGATCACAGTAGCAAGAGTGTAGCTGTGGGCTTGAACTGCATCGATTTCGTAGGTTGCATGTTGCAATCACATCCATCACATCCTTGAGTTTTACATGTCAACAGAGAATCTGTGTGCCAATACTCATTGGTCAAAATGTTCTTTCCAGCTCCCTTGGATCACACGAAATGTGTTGCAGTCAGTTTTATTTATTAACAATATTTCATCGATGGATAACACTGGAATGCCCATCGTTTTCACCCAGTGTGAGAGTTACAATATGAACTGTTCAACATGGGCAAAAAGCACACAACCGCTTCTCTCTGCGCAACCGCTTTGTTTAGTTAGTGGCAGAGTAGTGTTAATTACACATACTGATGTTTTATTTCTGAATTTTTGACACCAGTTTTATGCTTCTATCAATTAGGAGATTCCACCTCCTCCCGTTACACCTGAGTGGCAGTAGGTTCAGAAAGCAATATTTCCCAGCCACAGCAATTATTTCCTCTCACTGTACAAAGTTAACGTAATCTTTATTCAACAGAAGGGAAAGGAAGCCGTAGTCTGACGGCCCTCTCCGCATGAACGGTGCGACTGAATTTCACACTGTGTTGGTAAAATACAATTGCGAATATTTATTTGGTCAAGTGCGCTATTTGTTAAATTTAATCGGCGGGGAGGACACTGCTGTGTGAAACAGAGTGGGGAATTACTGCAAGGCGTCCTGTGCATGAAATACAATTATTTTTTCTTACACTTTCATTAGTTTATTCTCATCTCCGATAAGAGAATGTGTACGATTTATAACACAGCATACTGATGCAGAACAAGAGAAGGGCATACAGATCTTCAAAAGCATATCACATCCTCTGTGTACATTTCGCCAATATTTCACACAATATGCGTTTGTATGTACTTACTGCAAGCACAGCAAATTGTAATGTTCGCGGAACTGCCACACAGAAGGAGTCTGATTTGATAGATTGACCGCAGAGTTGCACACGTTTAAGCTCCAAATGCGCCACTCTACTCACATGAGCTAAATGACTGTAAAGAAAGCTCTCAGTGATTTAGAGAAATACTCAGTTTTCCATCTGGCATGCACTTTGTAACTTTGAGAATGATGTCATAATTCCTTCATTTCTATTGGGCAATATTTTTTTGGGCAGAATATACATTTTGGCAAAAGTCCCACTTTCCGTTGTTTCATCCGATTTCATTCAGAATCACAAAGTGTGTCATTGCGGAGACAGAGGCTCTGTAGCCAATCTTGTCTCCGCTGGCTCTATGGTATTATTTTATTGCTCTCTCCATATAACTCTGAACATTGCTCCTTCTCACATCAACATCGAATTCGCTTTTGTACCCATGGAATCTGACTCTTTGTCACTCTCACATAGTGATATACGCCACTCCCTCTGCGAACACATTGTTTCTCGTGTAATTTTTAATTCTTTTCCCCATGACTTTCCATTTCTGCCGATTCATTCTGGATGCTTTCGGCGTTGGAGCATTTTCACGTTGTTATTTCGTCTGTCCAGACCGGTCATGACACGGAAAAGATCAAGCAGATTCAAACAGTGAAGGTTTGGAAAAGCGCAACTTGTCAGGCAGCATCAGGAGCAGGAAAATCGACATTTTAGACATTAGCTCTTCATCAGGAATGGTGGACTTGGAAGGGGACTGAGAGGTGAATAGGACGGTTGATGGGGCTATCGTGAGAGTGGAGCGGGGATCTAGGAAGTCAATCAGTAGATGCACATTGAGGGGAGACCGTGGTAGTTCGGAGTGGAGTGTGGAGAAGATGGGTGGGAAGGAAGATGCATAGGTAGCACAGTTCACGAGGGCGGTGCTGAAATGGAGGGGTTGAGCTGCATTGGGGAAGGGGAGGGGAGATGAGGAAACTGGCGAAGTTAATGTTGATGCCAAGTGGTTGGAGTGTCCTAATGAGCAGGATGAGATGTTTTTCCTCTACTCTTCTAGTAGTTTGTATTTGATGGTGAAGGAAGGCCGGGACTTGCTTGCCCTTGGTGGAGTGTGAGCGGGAGATGAAGTGGTTGGCTCCAGGACGATGGATTATTTGGTGCGTGTGTACCAGACATATTCTCTGCACGCCCTGCGTATTCGTGTCCTGTCTCCTCAAAGTCATGAACACAACGTCGAGAAAAATGGACACAATAGAAAAGGTGTTTGCTTTTGCAGGACAATCTCTGCCGGATGTAGAAGGTATCTATCCGGTGATGGACCGGCGTGAGGGGGTGGTGAAGTACTGGTTTTTCACCTCTTGCAGTGGTAATGGAGGACCAGCTTGCAGCCTTCTATTCTCCAGGACTTGTCCCAATTTTCCAATCTACTTTCACAGCTGACATGGTACATACAACATACTAGTCACGTTAATTGGTTCAGCGCTATCGACAACCAATTCAATTCCCCAGTTACTTAAGTTTCAGGTGCAGAACTGAGCAATACGGAGCTGGCAGATTCATTCAGATTCGGACTGACAAAGCGAACAATCTGAAACCCATGTTTTAATTTTCAAAATGCTTCCCTTTGTCGTGTTTCCTGCAATAGTCTCTATTCCCCATCCCGACTTCAGGCAGTCGGACCTCATTGAGAGTAGCTGCTTTTTGAGATAATCGATTGAACATTTTTGCGTAAGTGCAGACAGAGAAAATGAGGCCATCCGGAATTTGAACAGTATAGTTAAATCCCTGAATGCTCAAAAGTAAACGACACCCCTTGAGCAACGAGCCACAACCTGGTTGCACTCCCACACCGCCAGAGCAGACTTTTTCTCAGTGTAAATTCCATTCCACTTTACTCCAGGAATTCCAAACAGCAAAGTGTTTCCAGAATATCTGCTTCCCATTCTGTCTCCCTGCTCACTGACACTGCTGTTTGTCCTGGAACAAGAGACTGGACTGTCTCCACTGGCAGAAAATTAAAGCATTTTGTTTCTTCTTGCAATCCGGCAGAGATTTTCCTGCAAAACATTCGCTCTTCGGTTCAGTGTCATTCATTGCCCTGGAAGGAGTCAGTTACACGTCAGGAAATCAGCAATTTTTTTTCTTGACTTTGTCCGAATCTGAGAAGTAGAAAGATGCTGAGCTGGCGGAAAAGGTAGAAATGGACACTGGAGATTCTTCCTTCAGGTAAATAAAATGAGTCTTCTTGTGTACATCTCGTTTGATGTTCAGTATTCATCTTCTCACAACAGTCCTGCAGAAAGTCTAACTTAACATGAGCATCCAGTTCTTTGCTGCGACCGGACAGCAGATAATATCTGAACCACACCTGTCGCAGATGAAGAGAATGCAAAAGAAGCACTCACTCACTGACTGTCATCGCTATGGCCCTGAGCTACGCACGTGCTGACAGACCAACACAGAAATGAGGGTTGAAAATGAGCCATTGTTTGACCCTCTGTCCCAGAGAATGCGCAAGGGACAGCATATACACCCGGCGTCATTGCCGCGCAGACAGAAGGAAGACAGTTCATCCATTCCACGGCGACTCTTTGTCACTTGTATCTCTCAGATTTGATTTATAATCGGTTATATATGTCCTAACATTGAGGAAATGTGTCTGTGTGGTAACACTATCTCCCACATGCTGATCTCTTGCCATTCGTGCCTGAACCAGCAATGGATAATGCGCTAGATGATACGTTAGGAGTGTGTTGGTTCGAGTCGTGCCTAGGGTGGGAGCAAAGAATATTTTATCACATTTCCAAACCAATCGCCCTCGTTGCTCTGAAGCCGATCTGCAGAAAGCTACAGTCAATGTTCAAACTTCATCACAGGAGCAGAAGCTGAAATTGTCCCAGACGCTACTTGTAGGCACATTCCCTTCTTGCATAACTCACTGACCCAATCACTGCGTTCTTTGGAATAGCGAGGAAATAAAATGAATAGCCAGGTCGCAGTATTAAGAATCTTTACCATCTCTTTGGGAAGTGGTTTCAGAGGAGTATGAAGAGTGAACTGTTTGACCGAGCAGGGATTAATGAGGAACTTTCCCCTTCTTCTACAGGATGGAAGATTGTCTCTGAAGTTTTTGATTACATTAATAGATCGGAGGTATTCAAAGGACTAGCGTGACAGGCGTTCAACTCTTGTTGTTGCCGCAATTTGGAGAAAAGTACATTCCTGTTTCCATGGCTGGAAATCGAACCCAGATCACAGCAATGAAAATGCTGAATCCTGACCACTCGACCACCAAGTATGATTTCACAATTCGAGCGCATGTCTGGCGTGAAAACTCTCAAGCCCCTTGTAACCGCTCTTGTCAGAAACAACCGCTTGATTATCCTCATCCTATTTTCCATCATTTGGCCTGGTATGGCTCAGCATCACAAAATCACATCGAAATACCAGGGAATATTATGTGGGTTTCTGCTTCTCCGACTCTTACACACAGTGAGATCCAGATTCAAACAACTGCTGGCTAATTAAGTTTTATTGCATAACTCCTCAACGCTGTTTGCCTTTTACCTTAAATCTATGTCCCGCGGTGATCGATCTGGAGGAAACCTTTCTTTCAGTCGACCCCTTCCAGATCTCTCATTATTTTGTATCTCAATCATGCCTTTTCAAAATCTATTCTTCTGTAAAAAATATAACCCCTGTCTGTCCAATCTTTCTTCAGAACTCAAACTCTTCAACGAATCAATATCCTGTTGAAACTCTTCTGCATCGTTTCCAGTGCTGCCATATCCCTGCCATAATGTGAATTGCAGAACTGCTCACTCTGACGAGAGCGGAATGAACAAATGGAATAAATGATTTAGAAAGCCACACGCAATGATATTTTGCAATAAATTCTCTTTTGCTTAACACTGTGTTGTGTCCTATTCGTGAGCCTGGTCTGTGTCAGTAGGAACTGCTACATGACAATTATTCTCACAACTACTGCATCTCAATGGCTCGACTGGTTTGAAGTTCCCGACAGTAGGGGAGGGGCAACTTCACCCACCAACAGTAGCGCATCAAAGACTGCAAGGTGCAATGTATTGTTAGATTATGCAGTGCTTCAGTGAAATTGCAGGAGGGACTTAGCGGTTGGTTAGTGATCATAGAGGGAGATAATTCGCCGAGAAAGAGTGAGTATGAATCCTGATATATGAAATGCTGTATGAGGAGAAAGCGTGTATTTGAATGCGCAAAACCATCGCCTCCAAGTGTATTTTCATGTAATATATAATTGATTCCTACCCGTATATGTTAAGCATGCATTATCTGGCAGAAATCGGGAAAGTTGTCCTTTGCCATAACTCAGATTGGAACTGGACTTGCAGTGGCCACAAGGTAAAGCATGGTCTCGACGCCACAAGTAAAATCACTATGCAAATAGCCAATAGGGATCGTGACAGAGGATATGTCAGCAAACAGGCACAACAGAAATAGTTGCCGAACAGTGACTGAGATGTGGGTACTCCGAGTGGGCTGAATGTTTAAGTTAGAGTTTGTTGAAGTCTAAGCTCGATAGATTTCTCTAAATCTTCCAAGATTTAGTGAATACTGCAGGATATTATTGAAATGCATTTCCTGAAAAGAATGTAGCTTTATATCGGTTATATCACAAATTTGCACAAAAGGGAAAGTAACCACAGCTGCGTAATATCATGTAATCCCAGTCCACAGGCCCAGAATCAGTGAAACTGAGTGGTGCAGCCCCAAAAGTCAAACT
>NC_057717.1:76681029-76683409 GCF_004010195.1 Chiloscyllium plagiosum | reverse complement strand
TGAAAGGTTGCCTTCGAGCAGAGATGTTACTGGGGGGTCGACAGCACTCAAGCTCCTCCACGTGGTCTTGTCAAAAACAACCGTTTGACGATCGTCATCCCATTTTCCATCACTTGGCCTTTTATTCCTTTACATCACAAGTTCACATCTGAATACTTTCGAGGGTTATGTGGGTTTCTGCCGCTGCGGACCCTGTCAGTGCATTCCAGATTCAAACACCCGCTTGTTGATAAATGATTTCTGGATATCTACTGCAAGTCAGGATCAAAACTCACCCAGGGTTTTGACCGGGAATTGAACTTGGACCATGTTTCTGTAACCGCTCAGTCACAACCAATGCATCAGTACAGATGACAACAGTCATCGTCGCATCGTTTCAGAATGACAACGTCATCCTAACTTTCCAGCCCTGGGCTGTGGCCTTTTATGCTCTGACATTCCAATTCTTCATCTTAATTACAACCCCGCCCGGAACACTTTAATCTAAACGACACAAATAATGGGGTGAAGTTTGTGATGGGTAAGTTGTGTTAACGCCCCCTTGAGGAGTTGAACCGCATTTTCACCCACAGAGAAAAACATGAAAACTCATTCCACTGAGTGTAATTAATCCATGAAGACAGACCAACAACCTGTAATTAGGACAACATCGACTTAGCTTATATTGCCCCATGTTAGACTTCAAAAGCAGAGTCTGTTTACCGTGTCAAAATGAAGCAACTGGTCAATTCGCTGTCCGTTTACCTCCTCTATTAATTCCCTGTCACTCTGCAGTTTATGCTGACTGACCTGGCTCTTTCTGCTTCAGTAGAACATTGCTAAAGCCAACTGTTTAATGTCCTTCTCAATGAGCTTCCTCAAATTCCGACAAAGACAGACAGGAATGTGCTATTTCAAGCGTATTTATACTTTACAAGACCAGTGTTCTAACCACTGAGCTACAGAGCCAGTACATTACCATGCGAGAGAGAAGGTCTCATGCATGAGAAACTGCCAGCTAATAGATGAATTGTCAGCCTGTATAACATAAAGCAAGTCAGTGTAACAAAACTCAGACCAAAGAATGGATCATGCCCAAAAGGTTGGGAGGATATAATGCTGAATCACACTGTGTCCCAGTGATATAAATAGATATCTTCCATCTTAGTAGGTCATCAGTATTCATGACTTTCAATGTCATGGTCTGTTAATTGTTACCAGTTTTAGTAATCAATGGTAAATACTTGCTGATCTTTAGAAGTAGCATGAAACTGTGAAACATTCAGAATCACTTCCCGACATGTTACAGATGCAAATCAGCAGGCTTTGCCTGTCGTGTATTTGGCTCAAAACATGAACAGAGGAGAGAACAGGAATGTGGAATGCCAATGGTGGTTTGTGAGAAGCGACCGTGTGCTAACTGGAGCCTGGATCAATGTGAACCCTGAAGACCACTTATCTTGTTTACTCTGGTATACTGACCACTCCGGATCAATCACCTAATTGACTCTTCTTTGTGTGTTGACCTTTGCACGTCTCATGTCGGTTCAGTGTGGATCCACACATTTTTAACTTGGCAAACTTTACCCAGATCATCTTTGCAGATTCAGACAAACAGAATTAATTTTAGAAGCAGAAAGAGACCATTCAACCCGAGTCTGTTCCGCTATTCAATGAACTTATGTCTGATTGAATAATTCTGAACTGCTACTGGCCTTTTTCAAAACTCTTCATAACATTTTTGATTAAAACCGTGTCTCTCTTAGCCTCAGATATACTTAATGAGCCAGAGCCGACAGCACATGCTGTACATAATTCGGCTGGCACGCGAGAATGACAGAGCAATAGTGTGTATACTTGCCAGATTGGAAAGAACAGACAGTCCTATTGGAGTAGGGGAAGGGCGAAGTCATGGTGAGAGAGACTGTAACAGGTAAAACTAAAAGAAAAGGAAGGAGTTGGAGTGGGTTCACAATCATACCATCGTCCTGTTATTCTCAGTTGCCAATCGCTTAACCCGAACGAGTAATATCCTTTCTCACACAGCAGGCCACCCTCTCTCCCAACTATTGCATAAATACTGCCGCCTCCTCCATTCCCATTAGCTCTGAAACTGGAAACATTGACTTCCTATCTCTGCGTGGCTTCTTGATCCGCTGAGATTTCCAGATTTTTAAAAATTGTTTTCGGTACAGATTCCAGCATCTGCAGTAATTTGCTCTGAAATTCTTTCTCATGCCTGTCTTAAATGTGCGAATCCCATTCTGACATGAGGCACTCTGTTCCTCGGCTGCCTAAGAAGAGATCCAAACTTTCTGCATGCAAGAAGATAAACCTTCAACGAACGTGAATGTTTACATAAGGAGTATTTTTTTCTTGCAGTAATGACTCTGAGAAGGCC
>NC_057717.1:76667990-76680529 GCF_004010195.1 Chiloscyllium plagiosum | reverse complement strand
TGTATTCTTCTATGTTCTATGTTCTATGTTCTATGGAACTCCTGACATTCAATACCTTCTGTTTGAAGAAGTACACATTACCTCCATACTATGACCAACCGATGTGAACAAAAGAGGTGAGTACAACGTCTCTGGTACGAATGGCTGGCCATGATATCAAGGCAATAGTTAACTGAGAATTACATCACTGAGCTGAACAAAACTGAACTTAACGCGAATCTGTGTATACTCCCCACTGGTTGGATTCAATCACAGCACAAAGGAAGAAATTTGTCGTTCGTGGATGTCTATCATCTCTGTCCTGGGTTATCTCGGTGGAGATCCTCAGGTTATCTTACCACAAACATCTTTAGGCACGTCATCAATGCCTCCACCTAGCCCCCTCCTCAACATACGATCAGAAATATGGATGTTCACTAAAGATCACACAATGTTCAGAACAATTAGTCCCACCACGTCTCCTGAAACCGTCTCTGTCCATGTGCAGCAAAACGTGGACAACATTCAAACTTGATCTCTTAACCAGTCGGTAACAATAATTAACAAGGTAAAAACAATGACTGCAGATGCTGGAAACCAGATTCTGGATCAGTGGTGCTGGAAGAGCACAGCAATTCAGGCAGCATCCGACGAGCAGCAAAATCGACGTTTGGGGCAAAAGCCCTTCATCAACAATAATTAACAGTACTGTTATGAAGTTGAAGGCGTGTATTGTACCTTTAAGACAGACTGAATGTTGTTCTGGATTGAGAACTTACACACACTTATGTGATGTGACTTGATGGCAGTCTCAGACCGCACTGGAAAATTGAAAATATGTAACATTTGGATATCTGAGTTGGTTGTTGTTTTGACAACAACTCGACTTTAAACAAACAGTATAAAATTATGCCCCAGGATACTAAACTCCAATCGCGTTTGTAATTCATCTTATGCCAACATCAAACAATGAGACGATCCGGTGTTGGGAACATAATAATGTATGAATTTTGAAAATAGTAGACAGAGGACCAGCCACCGAGAGAGACACAATAAGTTAAGAAATCTCTTTCAAAGTTACCTTTTCTTATGAAACATATTTCCAGGAAAATGAAAGAAGACGACCCAGGGATAGGTTCAGCCAGAAGAAGACAGACACCGAAGACAACAACTTCTTTCTGTATTCTTAATAATTTGATGTAATTTTAATAAGTGTCTTATTGGAATAGCATGTTGTCATAGAGCTGGAGGCATGTATAAGTATTTAAGAGAAAGGGTTGGTAGAGGTGTGTATCATTGATTTTCAATATTCACTTTTCGAGTGAAAATTTGAACTTTTATTTTGATTAAATGGTGGAATTTGGGAGTTCTCTGTCACGCATATTTTAACAGAATACGAGGTGGGGTTGAAGATCTCCATCCCCTGAAGAAGGCCCTTTGGTTCAAGATCAGTCAAAATAATCGAAAAATATGGTGTGTTCAAAAAGCAAGGTTCATTAGTTTACTGAATTAAGGTACCTTGACGCAATTCCATCCAGCAACACACAGATGGAAGCTTCCTCTGTGTTCCAGGGTCAAGTTGCGCAATCACATTTGAAAATTACACATTATCATATGTTTCTGTTTTAGTAATAGTACAGCCTTAATTACAAGAAAGACCAATCACATATAATAAGGATACATGATTTACAGCAAGTTATTCCAGTGATATTTCCTGGGAAAGGGTTCTTAATTGCATAAAAAGTCCAATCAACTGTAATATGGCGATATGATTGAAGACAGGCTAATCCCATGGTATTTCCTGTAAGAAGGATATCTAATTTACGTAAATTGTTCTGCCATGTATAAGATCAAGGTTAGTTCAAATGATCAATTAGGGTGTCAGTATTCATCTTATGAAAACTCTATTATCCTCCTATCTTTGAACTGAAACTTAATTCTGCAAATCAGCAGTATGTTCTACAGTATGGTTCACAGGCCTTTTTATCGAATTCATTTAAATCGAGAAACTATTTTGCTTTAATAAAAATCTACATATTTTGTAGCCTAAGTTCTAATTTTGGATCGTGAAGGTGAATGTTTCTTGGTATTAGGTGTAATTTATAAAAGGGTTCACGGCCGTGTCGCACAGCACTGCGTGACACTGATGCAATGCAATCTACAATGTTTTAAATTGAAAACAATTTATTTAAATAAAAATTGTAATTAAATTACAAACAAAGAAAGAGTCACTTAGAACAACGTATTTCTGTTGGACAACTTAACAGAATAAAAGATGAAGAAAGTATTATTAATTAGCTGTTCTAATATAGGAACATCCCACAACCACAGCACTTGGCAAGAAGGAAGAAAAGAGACACAGATTCTCACATGCACTTTTCGAATCAAGTAGGAGAAAAACATCAAGAGAAAATCCAGAAAGAATACGAGCCAGAAGACATTCACTGAAGCTTTCAAATCAGTTGAGACACCTGTAGCTTCCGATGATACTGACGAACCAAATCGGAGAATCCCAAACTCTGAGATCTGGTGACGTCCATTCAGGCTGTATTATAGTAAAATTAATGAAATGGGATGGTTAGCTTGTGAATGATATCACAGAAGATTACAAGAATTTTTCAGATGCACAAGAGGGAAGACAGGAAAGCAAGAGCAAACTGCTCGAATATGAGCCAGGAGTAGTTGTGGGAAAGAAATAAATAGCTGAGGAATTGCACGGTTGCTTTGCATCAGTCTTTACAGCGGAAGGCACCAACAGCCCGCCAGAGATTCAAGGGAAGCAGAAGTGAGTGCGGTGACCATCATAAGGAGAAGATGCTGGGGAATGTGAAAATCTGAAAGTGGATGGATCACCCAGACCAGATAGTTTGTGCTCCATTGTTCTAAAGAGATAACTGAGGACATTTTGAAGGTATTATTGGTGTTCGTTGAGGAATCACTGGTGTCGGGTGGTGTTTGGGGAGTTTCCAGAGGACGAGCGATGATAACCTCTCAGTTTATGGACAGAGGGAACCAGAAGACAAAATGTTACAGGCGGTCAGTCAAGTTGAAACTTTTGTTCAGAAGGCTCAGTGTAGCCTTGGGTTTATGAATAGCGGTAATGTGTATGAAAATATGCAAGTTACGGAGTACTTGAAAACTGTATGACGAATCTACAGGCTAGTTCGGGTTATAGTTACAAATGCTATTGTAAAGAGCAGACTTGCAAGTATGGTTTAAAGATAGGAAATCGGTTAGAAGGAGGCAGACAAATGCGTGACAAACAGACTGTTTCACAAAACTAGTCTTTTTTTTCGAGAAGTTGCTCCTTGATTCAAGGAGACGATACCATTGACTTTTTTTTTCATAAGGACAAAAAACCGGGCCGGACTCCGATCAGTCTGGTTTGGTGCAGAGTTGAAAATTATTTTGGGAGGCATTTTGTTTGTATGTCAGCAATGAAATGTAAGCAATGTCAGCTCGCTATCTGAGCTGAGCAGTTTTAGTACAGTCTTGAACAATAAACTACAACAGTCTGCTATGTGGAAACTGTCTCTTTTCTGCCTTCAACTTCAACCTGTAAGAATATCTACCATGTCTATTAACTTTTCAAGGGTGTTTGCTCATCGGGACTGCTGTGTATGTTTGGAACAGCATAATCAAGTCTAGTTGTATAGATTGAGTTCTGCAGGGGTACTTTACTCTGTTCTTTGTGTTTCATTGTGTAAATTTGTGAATAAATTATTGTCTGTGTTAAAATCTAGTAGTTAACCTCGCTCAATTACTGAGGTAACTTTCGCTATATACTTACTCAAACAAATTGCAAGATTGTGGTCTGGGTCTGCCTGCTGTAGAATGTTTTGAGTGGTCTGGCTTACTCGATAACAGCTGTCACTGAACCCTGTTGTTAGGATGTGGGGAATAGTTTGTTGCTCACTAGACTCCAAAATAAACTGCCAATAACACAATTAAAGCTGTTACTGTGGAGGTCCTAATGTGAAACTATGTAGTCTAGACTAAGGATGAAATAACACCAGATATTTGAAAAGATTGCTGACCCGCTCCTCATTCCTTCGTGAACCAAACACAGTCTCCAGGTGAAACAGTATTTCACTTGTACACTTTCAATCCAATCTCTTCTCATTACTGCTCAAAATGCAGACTCCTTTACTTGAGCAAAACCAAACAGTGACCATTTTGTAGAACACTCCACTCCATCAAGAGCAGTATGCTTTGTACCAGGCCAGAAACGTCAAAATATTTCAACGGCAATTTTCAAAACTTGAAAGCCTCTGCCCAATAAGGTATATAGAGTTAAAGAGTCATAAGATGTACAACTTGGAAACAGATGCTGAGGTCCAACATGACCATGTCGACCAGATATCCCAACCCAATCGAGATTCACCTGCCAAGACCCAGTCCATGTCCCTCCAAACCCTTCCTGTTCAAATACGCATCCAAATGCCTCTTCAATGTTGTAATTGTACCAGCCTCCACCACTTCCTCTGGCAGCTCATTCCATACATGTACCACCCTCTGAGTGGAAAAGTTGCCCTTTAGGTCTCTTTTATATCATTCCCCTCTTACCCTAAAACTATGTCCTCTATTTCGCGAATTCACGGCCCGAGGAAAAATACTTTGCCTATTTATAGAGACATGGTGTCATAGAGATGTACAGAATGGAAATAGACCCGTCAGTCTAACCCGTCCATGCCGACCAGATATCCCAACCCAATCTATTCCCAGCTGCCAGCACACAGCCCATATAACTCCAAACCCTTCCTATTCATATACCCATCCAAATGCCTCTTAAATGTTGCAATTGTACCAGCCTCCACCACATCCTCTGGCAGATCATTCCGTACACGTACCACCCTCTGCGTGAAACAGTTGCCCCTTTGGTCTCTTTTGTATCTTTCCCATCTCACCCTAAATTCATGCCCTCCAGTTCTGGACTCCCCGATCCCGGGGAAATGTCTTTGCCCATTTATCATAGCCATGTTGCTCATAATTATGTAAACATCTATAAGGTCACCCCTCAGCCTCCGACACTCCAGGGAAAACAGCCCCAGCATGTCCATCTGCTCCCTGTAGCTCAGATCCTCCAACACTGGCAACATCCTTGTAAATCTTTCCTGAACCCTTTCAAGTTTCACAACATCTTTCTGATAGGATGCAGAGGAGAATTGCACGCAATATTCCAACAGTGCCCTAACCAATGCCCTGTATATCCGCAAAATGACCTCGCAACTTCTATACTCAATTCTCTGACCAATAAAGGAAAGCATACCAAACACCATCTTCACTATCCTATCTACCTGCGACTCCACATTCAAGGAGCTATGAAAATGCACTGCAAGGTCTCTCTGTTCACTGACACTCCCTAGGATCTTACCATTAAGTGTATGAGTCCTTCTATGGTTTGCTTTCCCAAAATGCAGCACCTCGCATTTTTCTGAATTAAACCCCATCTGGTCCAGACCGTGTTTTATCAGCCCATTGGCCCATCTGGTCCAGACCGTGTTTTAATCTGAGTTAAACCTCTACACCTCCAATATTGGTGTCATCTGCAAACTTACTAACTGTACCTCTTATGCTCGCATCCACATCATTTATGTTAATGACAAAAAGTAGAGAGCCCAGAAACGATCCTTGTGGCACTCCACTGGTCAGAGGCCTCCAGTCTGGAAAACAACCCGCCACCTCCACACCCTGTCTTCTACCTTTGAGCCAGTTCTGTATCCAAGTGGCGAGTTCTCCCTGTATTCCATGGGCACTAACCTTGCTAACCAGTCTCCCATGGGGAACCTTGTCGAACGCCTTACTGAACTCCATATAGTTCACATCTACTGCTCTGCCTTCATCAATCGTCTTTGCTACTTTTTCAAAAAAACTCAATCAAGTTTGTGAGGCATGATTTCACACGCACAAAGTCATGTTGACTGTCCCGAATCAGTCCTTGCCTTTCCAAATACATGTACATCCTGTCCCTCAGGATTCCCTTCAACAACTTGCCCACCACCGAGGTCAGTCTCACTGGCCTATCGTTCCCTCGCTTATCTTTACCGCCCTTCTTAAACAGTGGAACCACGTTTGCCACGCTCCAGTCGTCCGGCACCTCACTTATAACTATTGATGATACAAATATCTCTCAGTAAGAGGCCCAGCAATCACTTCTCTAGCTTCTCACAGAGTACTCGGTTGCCCCGATCAGGTCCTGGGAATTTATCCAACTTTAACCGTTTCAAGGCATCCAGCACTTCCTCATCTGCAATCTGGATATATTGCAAGGTGTCGCCATCTATTTCCTTCCAGTCTATATCTTCCATATCCTTTTCCACACTAAATACTGATGCAAGATATTCTTTAGCATCTACCCCATTTTCTGTGGCTGCACACAAAGGCCGCCTTGCTGATCTTTGGGCGGCCCTATTCTCTCCCTAGTTACCCTTTTGTCCTTAATATATTTGTAAAATCCCTTTGGATACTCCTTAATTCATTTTCCCAAAGCTATCTTATGTCCCCGTTTTCTCCTCCTGATTTCCCTCTTAATTGTACTCCTACTTTCTTAATACTCTTCTACGGATTCACTCGATCTATCCTGTCTATATCTGACATATGCTTCCCTCTATTTCTAAAACAAACCCTCAATTTCTTTAGTCATCCATCATTCCCTATATCTACCAGCCTACCCTTTCCCCCTGACAGGAATATACTTTCTCTGGTTTCTTATTATCTCATTTCTAAAAGCTTCCGATTTTCCAGCCGTCCCTTTACCTGCGAGCATCTGTCTCCAATCAGCTTTCGAAAGTTCTTGCCTAATCCCGTCAAAATTGGCATTTCTCCCATCTCGAACTTCAACTTTTGGATCTGGCCTATCTTTTTCCATCACGATTTTAAAACGAATAGAATTATTGTTGCTGGCCCCAACATGCTCCCCCACTGACACCTCAGTCACCTGTCCTGCATTATTTCCCAAGAGTAGGTAACGATTTGCACCTTCTCCAGTAGGTACATCGACATACTGAATCAGAAAATTGTCTTGTACACTCTGAACAAATTCTTCTCCATCTAAACTTTTAACACTATGGCAGTCCCAGTCGATGTTTGGAAAGTTAATATTCCCTACCATAACTACCCTATTATTCTTACAGATAGCTGAGATCCCCTTAAAAGTTTGTTTCTCAATTTCCCTCTTACTACTGGATGGACCATAATACAATCCCAATAAGGTGACCATCCCTTTCTTATTTCTCAGTTCAACCCAAATAACTTCCCTGGATATATTTCCGGGAATATCCTCCCGCAGCACTGCCGAAATGCTATCCCTTATCAAAAATTCCACTCCTTCTCCTCGCTTGCCTCCCTTTCTATCCTTCCTGTTGCATTTGTGTCCTGGAAAATTGAGCGGCCAGTCCTGCCCATCCCTGAGCCATGTTTCGGTAATTGCTATGATATATCAGTCCCATGTTCCTAACCATGGACTGACTTCATCTGCCTTCCCTGTTGGGCCCCTTGCATTGAAATGAATGCAGTTTAATTTATTAGTCCTACCTTGTCCCTGCCTGCCCTGACTGTTTGACTCAATTCTGTTCTCAACCCGTCTCAGATCCGTCTTTATCCTCACTATCTCCATGGGTCCCACCTTACTAGTTTCAATCATCCCGAGCAGTTCTAGCAACATTTCCTGCCAGTATATTCGTCCCCTTCCAACTTAAGTGCAATCCTTTCTTCTTGTTCAGGTAACTTCTACCCCAAAAGAGATTCCAAAGATCCAAAAATTTAAATCCTTCTCCCATACACGAGCTCCTCAGCCATGCATTCATCTTCTCTATCTTCCTATTCCTGCCCTCACTAGCTCGTAGCACTGGAGTAATCCAGACATTACTACCCTTGAGGACCTCCTTTATACATTTCTGCCTAACTCTCTGTAATCTCCCTTCAGAATCTCACTCTTTGCCCTTCCAAAGTCGTTGGTTCCAATGTGGACAATGTCCTCCTGCCGGCCCCTCTCCCCCATGAGATCATTCTGCACCCTCTCTGAGACATCCTTGATCCTGGCACCATGGAAGCAACACGCCATTCTCTTTTTCTCTGCTAGCAATAGAAACGTCTGTCCGTACCTCGCACTACAGAATCCCCTGACACAATTGATCTCTTGGAAGCCAACGTTCCCCGCGTTGCATTAGAGCTATTCTCAATACCAGATACTTGGCTGTTCGTGCTGCATTCCCCTGAGAATCGTTCACCCCGTTTGAAATGGGTATATCCACAAAAGATTCCTGCCTTACGTGCCGACCTCTCTCACCCTTCCTGGAGGTTACCCACCTGTGTGACTGTATCTGAGACTTGCCCGCCCTTCCTATAACTGCCATCTATCACATACTGTTGCTGTTGCATGTCCCTCATCGGTTCTATCTGTCTTTCCAACCGATCCACTCCATATGATAAGATTCACATCCAACAGCATTTAGATTTTTTTCGATTTTAGATTACATTACAGTGTGGAAACAGGCCCTTCGGCCCAACAAGTCCACACCGACCCGCCGAAGCGCGGCTCATCCATACCCCTACATTTACCCCTTACCTAACACTACGGGCAATTTAGCATGGCCAATTCACCTGACCTGCACATCTTTGGACTGTGAGAGGAAACCGGAGCACCCGGAGGAAATCCACGCAGACACGGGGAGAACGTGCAAACTCCACACAGTTAGTTGCCTGAGGCGGGAATTGAACCCGGGTCTCTGGCGCTGTGAGGCAGCAGTGCTAACCACTGTGCCACCGTGCCGCCCAATTTATGGCAGATATAATCCGCAATAACCCTTAATCTCTCTTTAAACTCCCACATCTGACAAGAAGTACATATCACTGTAAAGGCCATTTCACAATCTACAGACTCAGAAAATAACACCGTCTTATTCCTCGACAAACACTGCCCCAGGTGAAATTAATAGTTAAGGCTTATATTTAAGTTTAATCAAGAGACTTATCTCCAAAAAACATATAATCAATAAATAATCCACTATACACACTACTGCAGCCTTTCTCTTGGACAGACTTAAAACAACAATTAACTTATCTGATTCTGTGATCTGATTCTGTGCTGTGAACTTCGCCCAACAGTTCCTCCAAGATTAGTTGTGAATTTCACTTTTCGTTAATTTTCCCAGATGCACTCCGATGTCTAGCGTTACACGAATTCAAACAGCAAAGGCGGTCACTGTGCTGGTTCGTTCACGAATTCAAACAGCAAAGGCGGTCACTGTGCTGGTTCGTTCTCTCTGTCTCTCTCTCTCTCTCTCTCTCTCTCTCTCTCTCTCTCTCTTTCTCTCCTGCTCTGTCCTCAATATGATCTTCTCCCTTATAAAGTGCTGTTGTTTTGACTTTTAATTTCCAAATTCCAAAACAATGCAACAGCATACAAAACAGTAATTGCTGCTCCTGGAATTCGCGGAAATCACTTCCAACACCTAAAATATCTCAAAAACAGGAGCAGCTCTTACAGCCAGAAATTATTCCCGTCCTCCAACCTTGATGACCCATAATCCACTTTTACCCCATCCATACGCCTCATAATTTTCTAAATTAGCTATTATCAATATAGCCACAAAACCCTTCAATCTAACGACTTTCTAGAGTCTCTATCTTTTACGACCTCTCTGGAAAAAGAAATCAAGGACTGCATCCCTTAAAGGAATGGTTTCATAGAACATAGAACATAGAAAAATACAGCGCATCCAGGCCCTTGGCCCTCGATGTTGCGCCGATTCAAGCCCACCTAACCTACACTAGCCCACTATCCTCCATATGCCTATCCAATGCCCGTTAAATGCCCATAAAGAGGGAGAGTCCACCACTGCTACTGGCAGGGCATTCCATGAACTCACGACTCGCTGAGTAAAGAATATACCCCTAACATCTGTCCGATACCTACCATCCCTTAATTTAAAGCTATCCCCCCTCGTAATAGCTGGCTTCATACGTGGAAAAAGGTTCTCATGGTCAACCTTATCTAAACCCCGAATCATCTTGTACAACGCTAACAAGTCACCCCTAAACCTTCTTTTCTCCAATGAAAACAGCCCCAAGTGCCTCAGCCTTTCCTCATACGATCTTCCTACCATACCAGGCAACATCCTGGTAAACCTCCTCTGCACCCATTCCAGTGCCTCCACATCCTTCCTATAGTATGGCGACCAAAACTGCACACAATACTCCAGATGCGGCCGCACTAGAGTCTTATAAACTACAACATGACCTCAGGGCTCCGGAACTCAATTCCTCTACCAATAAAAGCCAGTACGCCATATGCCTTCTTCCCCGCACTATTTACCTGGGTGGCAACTTTCAGAGATCTGCGTACATGGACACCAAGATCCCTCTGCTCATCCACACTACCAAGTATCCGACCATTAGCCCAGTACCCAGTCTTTTTGTTACTCATACCAATGTGAATTACCTCATACTTACCTACATTGAACTCCATTTGCCATCTTTCTGCCCAGCTCTGCAACTTATCTATATCCCGCTGTAACCTAACACATCCTTCCTCACTGTCAACAACTCCTCCGACATTCGTATCATCCGCAACCTGCTCACCCAACCTTCTAGCCCCTCCTCCAGGTCATTTATAAAAATGTCAAATAGCAATGGCCCCAAAACAGATGCTTGTGGAACACCGCTAGTGACGGCACTCCAAGATGAACCTTTACCATCAACTAGTACCCTCTGTCTTCTTCCAGCCAGACAATTCCTAATCCAAACCTCCAACTCACCCTCAATGCCATACCTCCGTATTTTTTGCAGTAGCCTACCATGGGGAACCTTATCAAACGCCTTAAAATCCTATCCCTTACAATTCTCTCTAAGATTTTGCCCACAACAGAAGTGAGACTCACTGGCCTATAGTTACTTGGGTTATCCCTACTCCCCTTCTTGAACAAGGGAACCACATTTGCTATCCTCCAGTCTACTGGCACTATTCCTGTAGACAACGAGGACATAAAAATCAAGACCAATGACTCTGAAATCTCCTCCCTTGCTTCCCAGAGAATCCTAAGATAAATGCCATCAGGGCCAGGGGAATTATCTATTTTCACCCTTTCGAGAATTTACAACACCTCTTTCCTACATACCTCAAAACCGTCCATTCTAATTAATTGTGACTCAATATTCACATCGGCAGCAATGTCCTGTTCCTGAGTGAATACTGACGAAAAGTATTCATTCAGTGTCTCCCCAATCTCTTCAGCCTCCACACGCAACTTCCCAATACTATACTTGACTGGACCTATTCCTACCCTAGTCATTCTTTTATTCCTGACATGCCTATAGAAAGCCTTTGGGTTTTCCCTCATCCTACCAACTAAGGACTTTTCATGTCCCAACTTGCTGCTCTTAGCTCTCTCTTCAGATCCTTACTGGCTACCTTATAACTCTCAATCGCCCCAATTGAACCTTCACGCCTCATCTTTAAATTGGGCGCCCTCTTCCATTTAACAAGGGATTCCAATTCCTTATTAAACCACGGCTCCCTCACACGACCGTTTCCTCCCTGCCTGACAGGTCCATACTTACCAAAGACACTCAATAGTTGCTCCTTGAACAAGCTCCACATATCAATTGTGCCCATGCCTTGAAACCTACTTTTCCAAGCCACGCATCGTAGGTCGTGCCTCACCGCATCATAATTTCCCTGCCCCCAGCTATAACTCTTTCCCTGCAGTGCACACTTATCCCCCTCCATCACTAGAGTAAAAGTCACCGAATTGTGGTCACTGTCCCCAAAGTGCTCACCTACCTCCAATTCTAACATCTGGCCTGGTTCGTTACCCAGAACCAAATCCAGTATGGCCTTACCTCTTGTTGGCCTGTCTACATATTGTGTACATATTGTATCAGGAAACCCTCCTGCACACATTGGACAAACACCCATCTAACGAACTCGAGCGATAGCTTTCCCAGTCAATATCTGGAAAGTTAAAGTCCCCCATAACAACCACCCTATTACTTTCACTCTTCTCCTGAATCATCCTCGCAATCCTTTCTTCTACATCTCTAGGACTATTAGGAGGCCTGTAGAAAACTCCTAACAGGGTGATTTCACCTTTCCTATTCCTAACCTCAGCCTAAACTACCTCAGATGGCGAGACTTCATCCATCATCCTTTCCACCGCTGTAATACTATCTTTACCTCACCTTTCCTATTCCTAACCTCAGCCCAAACTAACTCAGATGGAGAGTCTTCATCCATCGTCCTTTCCACCGCTGTAATACTATCTTTGACAAGCAATGCCACACCTCTGACCCTACTAAAACATTTAAACCCTGGAACCTGCAACAGCCAATCCTGTCCCTGTTCTACCTATGTCTCCGTAACATTTAAATCATGGAACCTGCAACAGCCAATCCTGTCCCTGTTCTACCCATGTCTCTGTATTAGCCACAACATCGAAATCCCAGGTACCAACCCACACTGCAAGTTCACCTACCTTATTTCGTATACTTCTTGCATTGAAGTATACACACTTCAAGCCACATTCCTGTTTACAGGCACCCTCCTTCGAGATTGATGCCAT
>NC_057717.1:76662419-76667578 GCF_004010195.1 Chiloscyllium plagiosum | reverse complement strand
AAAGAGTTTGGCATGTTTGTCGTAAATTTCCCCACAAAACTCTAGGTGACTGTGAGTACTGCAGATGCTGGAGATTAGACCCAAGAGTGTGGTGTTTTAACAGCACAGCCGGGCAGGCAGCATCCGTGGAGTATGAAAATCGACGTTTCGGGCATAAGTCCTTCATCCGGAATTATGCGTGGAGCCTCGGGTGTGGAGCACTAAATAGGAGGTGTTGAGGCTGAGATACGTTAGCTGAGAGTGCAACAGATGGATGGAAGTGGCAGTTAAGTTGATGGGTCAGATAGGAGGATGGACTGAACAGGTGGAAAGGAAGATGGACAGATGAGACAGGTCACGATGAGAGTGCTGAGCTGGAAGGTTGGAACTGGGGCAAAGTAGGGTTGGGGAAATAAGGAAACTGTTCAAATTCACATTGATACCATGAGTGTGGAAGGATCTGAATCAGAGATGTGGCGTTCTTCATCCAGGCGTCGGATGGCAAGGGAGTGGCGATGGAGAAGACCAGGACCTGCATGTCCTCGGAACAGTGGGAGGGGGAGTTAAAGTTTTTGGCCTCGGGAGGCGGGGTTGTTTGGTGCGGGCGTCCCAGAGATTTTCTCTGAAGTGCTCTGCGAGTATGATCAGTGCATATGATTATCTCATATACTTTACTGGTAACATAAATACTGAAATATTTTCATGTCAACACCAAGCTGAAAGTCTCTTTCTCAACTATGGAATATAATGATCAACTTCTGCGAGAAATATCCGATTGGTCTTTCTATCTGCTCGTCATCTTCTTGGAAGAGCACAGCACCGACACCCAATTCACTTGCATCGTTAGCCACTTTCAATGGTTTTGTGCGGTTTGATGTGGCTTATACTGGGACAATGGTTAACACATCTGCTAGGCTGTCAAATGTCAGTCCATGTCCACTGAAAAGTCTTGCTTTTCTTAACAATTCAGTGATTGGAGCAGCCACACTGCTAACATTTGCTGTGAATTTTGAATAACTTTCACTCAGTCCCAGGAACTGTAGAACTGCACTTCTTGTCGAGGGCATGGGAAATCCCCAATTATCCTTGTTTCTGCATCCCTTGGCGTCATTTGGCCGTGCCCAATAACATAGCCCAGGAAGGTGACTTGGGCTTTGGCAAATTCAATTTGAGCTAAGTTATTCACCAAGCCTGCTTTCCAAAGTCGAGCAAAGAAATCTGACAAATGTTGTAAATGTTCCTTTCATGTGTGACCAAAAGTCACCAGGTCATTGATATGTAAAACACAGTTGAGTAATCCTGTTATTGGTTAGACCGTGAATTGTGAGCAGAGCATTTACATTCCATTCGCTGTTGCGAGGACTGAAAATGTCTTTGCACTTTCTGTCGAAAGTATCTGCCAGTATCATCTGACTCAGTCCAACTAAGAAATGTAAGTCTATTGTTCCGCCTTCTCAACACAACCTTTGAAATACGGTATCAGATATGCGTTAGTCTTTGTAACTGCATTAACATTTCAATAATCCACACATAACTATTGAGAACCATCTGGTTTTTGCACCATTAATTAGGGTTATGTCCAATCACTTTAACTCGTCATGGAGCATGCATTTGAATCTGCTTTGGACTAAATTTAGAGGGTTATGCTTGTAAGAGTGTTGATTAATTGGAAAAGCATCTCCCATACCTCCACATGCGTCATTAAGTTTGAACTTCCCATCTTATTTCCAATTATTTTTTTCATGTGATTGTAGTAACTATTTCAGGTCATTTCGGCTTTCCTATGGAAGATAATTCAATAATTTATTCCAATTTTCGAAAATTCGGTTCTTATCCAATTTATTTTGAAAAACGTTCAATATGGGATCCTCTGAACATGGTTCGTCCCTCATTATTATAATGAATAACGCATTCTTCTGATGTTTTCCTTCCATTTTAAAATAGCATTTGAGCACATTCACATGACACACTCTCTGAAATTCCTTTCTGTCTGGATTTCCTACCAAGTAGTTCAACTCACTCAATTTCTTTTAGACTTAGCAAGGTCTCCCAAAACCTGTTTTTAAAGTTTCAACTATCACCTTAATTAGCACTAATACCTTGTCCTCAATAGCAAATGTTTTGATGTTTGATTTATCGTCTACTTCTTGCTGCATTGCTTGCTGCAATACGTTTAAATGCTATCTACCCACCCACCCCCCACTCCAGATCTACTTAACCGGTTTGATATGTAGTACAAATATGTGGTCTCTGATTATTGACTTAACAATTTTTCCTGAACCAATGCTAACTGTGTTTTCATTTCATGCTCAAAAACTAATTCAAATGGACTGAATTTAGTCAATTCATTTAGTGCATCTCTGATCGCGAAAAAAAAACGCAAAAGGAATCCCGTTATCCAAATGATCTGGGTAGTCCTGACTATAATCCCTCAACGTGGTCTTCATTATCTGATGCCCCCTGAGGTTCTGAATAGTTGGCAGTAGATTTGAAAAAAAAATCCCTGAGTAATCCATAACTTCCTTGAATAGTTTTGATGTGAAATTTCGTCTGATTGTATATTTTTTCGTAGTCCGCACCTTGTCAAAAAATGCGTAATTCCTCTCCAAACCTTATAGCTGAAATATTCCAAAATAGAACGGCCTCATGGAAAACAAGTTAAGGCATCCATTAATGGTAACAAATACTGATTCCCATTTTTTTTCCTTTGAGGGAGGGGAGCTGCGCAATCAATTAAGACTCTTGAAAAGGTCGTGCAAATGCTGGAATAAACATTAAAGATGCGAGTTTTATTACTGCATGTTGCTCTCCAATTACCTGACATGTGTGATACATCTGGAAAAATTCAGCTATATCCCTGTGCATTCCAGGCCAGTACAATTTTTTTTTTATTTTGGCTTCAGGTCTCCTGACTCTTAAATGACCCCCAAGTTACAGCTCATGCGCCATTCGCAACACCGCCTTTCTACATCCACTGGCAAAAGCATTAGATAAACTCCTGCCCACTTCTTCATGCCTGAATATGTGTTGGTCTCCATTTCCTCACTAAGGTACTATTTTTAAAGATAACAACATTCAGGGATACATTCACATTTATTTTCTGTGTATGCCATTTTATACAATTGCTTTAAATTCCCATCTTGTTTCTAACTCAGTTATTTTTTGAGCTAAATGTATCTTCATTGTCATATATGTGCTCCCGGCTTGTGCCAACCATGGGACCAAACATGATTCCACATCAACTTTATTATCTGTACTCTTTGATCTCTCATGATTCAGATGGTGACTTTTTGATCTCGTTATCACACATTCACGACAATTCCCGGATACGTGTCCTGCATTTATTTAGTTGCCTGGATTTACACTAGCTTTTGAACCACAGTTGGCAACACTCCTACCGCTGAAACAACTGTATAATTAACAAGGACAGGTTATATTCCTGGACCTGAGAGTTTGATCAGTACTGATACCAGGAATTCTCTACTCTTCACTGAACACTCTAACCTCACTTTTGTCTCATCGTCAATACTCGTTACTAGTATACCTTTGGCAATAGTCCTTCAGAAGTACATATCTCCTCATCTTTCAGGTTCACAGTTTGAAATAATGCTGTGTCTCGTAATATTGTTACCCCTTCTCCTGCTGCTCCTGCCCTATGTGAATTAACTTTACTTCTTCAGATGTTCGGCTTAAGGAGATCTGGCACTTCCTCCTTGACAAACCTCCGACCAGCCTATACATTCTGGTGCAGTTTTCTAACCTCCACTGTGCTTTCCTTTACCACTCCAACAAAAATCACTGTTTTCCTTCATCTGGCTTCGCAGTACTTTTCCTAACACTCGAACACAGTAATTTCATAATAGCCTACTTTATTGCAGTGAAACTCCAGAGCTTTTTAACTTGTTTGTCCACTTAAAGGGTAACCATTTTTATCCAGTGGTAAGTTATTCTCATGATCTTCACCGAGACCTAACATTCCCTTTTCACATGATTTTTTTTTCTTTTCATTAGTTATATCCCTCACGATTGAAATTGATTCTGAAAATGAAACTTTGATTTACGGATCGACTCATAATCATCAGATAGTTGAGATCTTAATCCTTTTGTTTTAACTCTCTGCTCTTTCACACGGATTCTCCAGATATTAGAAAGTAAATGTTTAAATTCTACGTGCCAAATTCTGAAGTTCGAACTGTCTTTCTTGATTTCGTTTCTCTCGTTTTCTCTCTCTTCTCTGGCTCTCTTCCTTTTTCTATATTTTCTCACACTCTTTGAATTTCTTTCTGCTCGACTTTTTATTGTAATTCGTTACTCCACGTGTCTGCCATTTCCATCTTCTCCGTTCTCTATTCCCTGGTTTCAGACTGTTAAGAACTGCACTTTTTTTTGCTTACTTTCACAATGATATAATTATTGAAGTTATTACAGTTCACGCTTATAAAATTCTTCGCATTCTTGTAATCATTACTGATGAAGGGCTTATGCCACAAACATCGATTCTCCTACTCGTCTGATGCTGCCTAATCTCCTGTGCTTTTCAGCATCACATTCGCGACTCCTTTCATGTTGTTAACATACGTTTCAAAAGCCTAGCAATTCCTGTCTTAAGCAGTTCAATTACTAACCTTCCACAAGCGTACAATTACAGATGCGTAGACTCTGTGCTGTCAGAAACACAGCACGGTCTTCATTAGACCCAACTTCCTACAAAAGGCCTGTAGCCAGGAATGTTATGACACTTCAGGCACTCGTCCAAGTACTGTTTAACAGTTGTGAGGTTACCCGCGACAACGCCCCTCTGAGGAGTACATTCAAGACCCCACACTCTCTGAGTGAAAATCACTCTTCAAATTTTCTCTTGACTTCGAAACCCTTCAGTTTAAAAGTGTGATCCCTAGTTCTTGGCGCTTTCAATAAAAAATAACAGCTGTTTGTCATCCATGCCCATAAACTTGGAAACTTTTCCTTCTGAATCACGTCCCCCTTAGCCTTCTCTGATCCAGAGCAAATAACCCAGGCTTATCCAGCCTCCCTCCATAACTGTTATGCTCCACCCCAGGGAGCATCTTGTTGAAACTCCTCTGCACACAATCCATGCCATCACATCCTTCCTGTCATGTGATGCACAGGACTGCACACAGTATTCGTTCTGTTGCCTAGACAATGTCTTGTATAGTTCT
>NC_057717.1:76645896-76661919 GCF_004010195.1 Chiloscyllium plagiosum | reverse complement strand
CTTTAAAAATAGTATCTTAATGAGGAAATGGAGACCAACACATATTCAGGCATTAAGAAATGGGCAGGAGTTTATCTAATGCTTTTGCCAGTGGATGCAGAAAGGCGGTGTTGCGAATGGCGCATGAGCTGTAACTTGGGGGTCATTTCAGAGTCAGGAGACCTGAAGCCAAAATAAAAAAAAAATGTACTGACCTGGAATGCATAGGGATATAGCTGAATTTTTCCAGATGTATTACACATGTCAGGTAATTGGAGAGCAACATGCAGTAATAAAACTCGCATCTTTAATGTTTATTCCTGCATTTGCACGACCTTTTCAAGAGTCTTAATTGATTGCGCAGCTCCCCTCCCTCAAAGGAAAAAAAATGGGAATCAGTATTTGTTACCATTAATGGATGCCTTAACTTGTTTTCCAGAGGCCGTTCTATTTTGGAATATTTCAGCTATAAGGTTTGTAGAGGAATTACGCATGTTTTGACAAGGTGCGGACTATGAAAAAAGATACAATCAGACGAAATTTCACATCAAAACTATTCAAGGAAGTTATGGATTACTCAGGGATTTTTTTTTTTCAAATCTACTGCCAACTATTCAGAACCTCAGGGGGCATCAGATAATGAAGACCACGTTGAGGGATTATAGTCAGGACTACCCAGATCATTTGGATAACGGGATTCCTTTTGTTTTTTTTTTCGCGATCAGAGATGCACTAAATGAATTGACTAAATTCAGTCCATTTGAATTAGTTTTTGAGCATGAAATGAAAACACAGTTAGCATTGGTTCAGGAAAAATTGTTAAGTCAATAATCAGAGACCACATATTTGTACTACAGAACAAACCGGATAAGTAGATCTGGAGTGGGGGGTGGGTGGGTAGATCGCATTTAAACGTATTGCAGCAAGCAATGCAGCAAGAAGTAGACGATAAATCAAACATCAAAACATTTGCTATTGAGGATAAGTTATTAGTGCTAATTAAGGTGATAGTTGAAACTTTAAAAACAGCTTTTGGGAGACCTTGCTAAGTCTAAAAGAAATTGAGTGAGTTGAACTACTTGGAAGGAAATCCAGACAGAAAGAAAGGAATTTCAGAGAGTGTGTCATGTGAATGTGCTCAAATGCTATTTTAAAATGGAAGGAAAACATCAGAAGAATGCGTTATTCATTATAACAATGAGGGACGAACCATGTTCAGAGGATCCTATATTGAACTTCCTTCAAAATAAATTGGACAAGAACCGAATTTTCGAAAATTGGAATAAATTATTGAATTATCTTCCATAGGAAAGCCGAAATGACCTGAAATAGTTACTACAATCACATGAAACAATAATTGGAAATAAGATGGGAAGTTCAAACTTAATTACGCATGTGGAGGTATGGGAGATGCTTTTCCAATTAATCAACACTCTAACAAGCATAACCCTCTAAATTTAGCCCAGGTTCCAAAGCAGATTCACATGCATGCTCCATGACGAGTTAAAGTGATTGGACATAACCCTAATTAATGGTGCAAAAAACAGATGGTACTCAATAGTTATGTGTGGATTATTGAAATGTTAATGCAGTTACAAAGACTAACGCATATCTGATACCGCGTTTCAAAGGTTGTGTTGAGAAGGCGGAACAATAGACTTACATTTCTTAGTTTGACTGAGTCAGATGATACTGGCAGATACTTTCGACAGAAAGTGCAAAGACATTTTCAGTTCTCGCAACAGCGAATGGAATGTAAATGCTCTGCTCACAATTCACGGTCGAACCAATAACCGGATTACTCAACTGTGTTTTACATATCAATGACCTGGTGACTTTTAGTCACACATGAAAGGAACATTTACAACATTTGTCAGATTTCTTTGCTCGACTTTGGAAAGCAGGCTTGGTGAATAACTTAGCTCAAATTGAATTTGCCAAAGCCCAAGTCACCTTCCTGGGCTATGTTATTGGGCACGGCCAAATGACGCCAAGGGATGCAGAAACAAGGATAATTGGGGATTTCCCATGCCCTCGACAAGAAGTGTAGTTCTACAGTTCCTGGGACTGAGTGTAAGTTATTCAAAATTCACAGCAAATGTTAGCAGTGTGGCTGCTCCAATCACTGAATTGTTAAGAAAGGCAAGACTTTTCAGTGGACATGGACTGACATTTTACAGCCTAGCAGATGTGTTAACAATTGTCCCAGTATAAGCCACATCAAACCGCACAAAACCATTGAAAGTGGCTAACGATGCATGTGATGTGGGTGCAGGTGCTGTGCTCTTCCAAGAAGATGACGAGCAGATAGAAAGACCAATCGGATATTTCTCGCAGAAGTTGATCATTATATTCCATAGTTGAAAAAGAGACTTTCAGCTTGGTGTTGGCATGAAAATATTTCAGTATTTATGTTACCAGTAAAGTATATGAGATAATCATATGCATTGATCATACTCGCAGAGCACTTCAGAGAAAACCTCTGGGACGCCCGCACCAAACAACTCCGCCTCCCGAGGCCAAAAACTTTAACTCCCCCTCCCACTGTTCCGAGGACATGCAGGTCCTGGTCTTCTCCATCGCCACTCCCTTGCCATCCGACGCCTGGATGAAGAACGCCACATCTCTGATTCAGATCCTTCCACACTCATGGTATCAATGTGAATTTGAACAGTTTCCTTATTTCCCCAACCCTACTTTGCCCCAGTTCCAACCTTCCAGCTCAGCACTCTCATCGTGACCTGTCTCATCTGTCCATCTTCCTTTCCACCTGTTCAGTCCATCCTCCTATCTGACCCATCAACTTAACTGCCACTTCCATCCATCTGTTGCACTCTCAGCTAACGTATCTCAGCCTCAACACCTCCTATTTAGTGCTCCACACCCGAGGCTCCACGCATAATTCCGGATGAAGGACTTATGCCCGAAACGTCGATTTTCATACTCCACGGATGCTGCCTGCCCGGCTGTGCTGTTAAAACACCACACTCTTGGGTCTGATCTCCAGCATCTGCAGTACTCACAGTCACCTAGAGTTTTGTGGGGAAATTTACGACAAACATGCCAAACTCTTTCGATGGATCTTTTGTTGCAGCCATTCAATATGAAAATTCTGCATGTAGCAGGACGAAAAAGTTTTATTGCCGGCGCATTGTCGAGACACAAATGAGAAACAGAAGTGTTCGCTGGCAGCAGTAAAATACACTCGAATATCTGTTTTCAAGTTTATACTCAATGTGATGTTTGTGTGTATTTTCAAGTCCTATCAAATATTACGAGGCGTTTTAAAATGAAAGTTGTTGTCTCTGGTTTGTTATAGAGAGTCGAGGAATAGGGAGAGAGAACAGTTAAATGCGTGGCTACAGGGATGGTGCAGGAGGGAGGGATTCCGGTATCTGGATAACTGGGGTTCTTTCTGGGGAAGGTGGGACCTCTATAAACAGGATGGTCTACACCTGAACCTGAGGGGCACCAGTATCCTTGGGAGGAAGTTTGCTCGTGCTCTTGGGGGGGAGGGGGGAGGGGGTTTAAACTAACTCTGCAGGGGCATGGGAACCGAGACTGCAGCTTTAGGGTGCAGGACCTGGAGTGTAGGGAGGTTAGGAACATGGCATCAATCTCAAAGGAGGGTGCCTGTAAACAGGAAAGTAGCTTGAAGTGTGTATACTTCAATGCAAGAAGTATACGAAATAAGGTAGGTGTACTTGCAGCGTGGGTTGGGACCTGGGATTTCGATGTTGTGGCTATTACGGAGACATGGGTAGAACAGGGACAGGATTGGCTGTTGCAGGTTCCAGGGTTTAAATGTTTTAGTAGGGTCAGAGGTGGGGGTAAAAGAGGGGGAGGTGTGGCATTTGCTTGTAAAAATAGTATTTACAGCTGTGGAAAGGACGATGGATGAAGACTCGCCATCTGAGGTAGTTTCGGCTGAGGTTAGGAATAGGAAAGGTAAAATCACCCTGTTAGGAGTTTTCTACAGGCCTCCTAATAGTCCTAGAGATGTAGAAGAAAGGATTGCGAGGATGATTCAGGAGAAGAGTGAAAGTAATAGGGTGCTTGTTATGGGGGACTTTAACTTTCCAGATATTGACTGGGAAAGCTATCGCTCGAGATCGTTAGATGGGTGTTTGTCCAATGTGTGCAGGAGGGTTTCCTGATACAATATGTACACAATATGTAGACTGGCCAACAAGAGGTAAGGCCATACTGGATTTGGTTCTGGGTAACGAACCAGGCCAGATGTTAGAATTGGAGGTAGATGAGCACTTTGGGGACAGTGACCACAATTTGATGACTTTTACTCTAGTGGTGGAGAGGGATAAGTGTGCACTGCAGGGAAAGAGTTATAGCTGGGGGCAGGAAAATTATGATGCGGTGAGGCATGACCTACGATGCGTGGCTTGGAAAAGTAGGTTTCAAGGCATGGGCACAATTGATATGTGGAGCTTGTTCAAGGAGCAACTATTGAGTGTCCTTGGTAAGTATGTACCTGTCAGGCAGGGAGGAAAGGGTCGTGTGAGGGAGCCGTGGTTTAATAAGGAATTGGAATCCCTTGTTAAATGGAAGAGGGCGCCCAATTTCAAGATGAGGCGTGAAGGTTCAATTGGGGCGATTGAGAGTTATAAGGTAGCCAGGAAGGATCTGAAGAGAAAGCGAAGAGCAGCAAGTTGGGACATGAAAAGTCCTTAGTTGGTAGGATTAGGGAAAACCCAAAGGCTTTCTATGGGCATGTCAGGAATAAAAGAATGACTAGGGTAGGAATAGGTCCAGTCAAGTATAGTATTGGGAAGTTGCGTGTGGCGGCTGAAGAGATTGGGAAGACACTGAATGAATACTTTTCGTCAGTATTCACTCAGGAACAGAATATTGCTGCCGATGTGAATATTGAGTCACAATTAATTAGAATGGACGGTTTTGAGATATGTAGGAAAGAGGTGTTGTAAATTCTCGAAAGGGTGAAAATAGATAAGTCCCCTGGCCCTGATGGCATTTATCTTAGGATTCTCTGGGAAGCCAGGGAGGAGATTGCAGATCCATTGGCCTTGATTTTTATGTCCTCGTTGTCTACAGGAATAGTGCCAGTAGACTGGAGGATAGCAAATGTGGTTCACTTGTTCATGAAGGGGAGTAGGGATAACCCTGGTAACTATAGGCCAGTGAGTCTCACTTCTGTTGTGGGCAAAGTCTTAGAGAGAATTGTCAGGGAGAGGATTTATGAACATCTGGATAGGAATAATGTGATCAAGGATAGTCAGCATGGTTTTGTGAAGGGCAGGACGTGCATCACAAACCTTATTGAATTATTTGAGAAGGTGACTAAGGAGGTGGACAAGGGGAAAGCGGTAGATGTGGTGTATATGTATTTTAGTAAGGCGTTTGATAACGTTCCCCATGGTAGACTACTGCAAAAAATACGGAGGTATGGCATTGAGGGTGAGTTGGAGGTTTGGATTAGGAATTGTCTGGCTGGAAGAAGACAGAGGGTAGTAGTTGATGATAAAGGTTCATCTTGGAGTGCAGTTACTAGCGTTGTTCCGCAAGTATCTGTTTTGGGACCATAGCTATTTGACAGTTTTAGAAATGACCTGGAGGAGGGGCTAGAAGGTTGGGTGAGCAGGTTGCGGATGATACGAAAGTCGGAGGAGTTGTTGACAGTGAGGAAGGATGTGTCAGGTTACAGCGGGATATAGATAAGTTGCAGAGCTGTGCAGAAAGATGGCAAATGGAGTTCAATGTAGGTTAGTGTGAGGTAATTCACTTTGGTAAGAGTAACAAAAAGACTGGGTACTGGGCTAATGGTCGGATACTTGGTAGTGTGGATGAGCAGAGGGATCTTGGTGTCCATGTACACAGATCTCTGAAAGTTGCCACCCAGGTAAATAGTGCGGAGAAGAAGGCATATAGCGTACTGGCTTTTATTGGTAGAGGAATTGAGTTCCGGAGCCCTGAGGTCATGTTGTAGTTTATAAGACTCTAGTGCGGCCGCATCTGGAGTATTGTGTGCAGTTTTGGTCGCCATACTGTAGGAAGGATGTGGAGGCACTGGAACGGTGCAGAGGAGGTTTACCAGGATGTTGCCTGGTATGGTCGGAAGATCGTATGAGGAAAGGCTGAGGCACTTGGGGCTGTTTTCATTGGAGAAAAGAAGGTTTAGTGGTGACTTGTTAGCGGTGTAGAAGATGATTAGGGGTTTAGATAGGGTTGACCATGAGAACCTTTTTCCACGTATGAAGTCAGCTATTACGAGGAGGCATAGCTTTAAATTAAGGGATGGTAGGTATCGGACAGATGTTAGGGGTAGATTCTTTACTCAGCGAGTCGTGAGTTCATGGAATGCCCTGCCAGTAGCAGTGGTGGACTCTCCCTCTTTATGGGCATTTAACGGGCATTGAATAGGCATATGGAGGATAGTGGGCTAGTGTAGGTTAGGTGGGCTTGAATCGGCGCAACATCGAGGGCCAAGGGCCTGTACTGCGCTGTATTTTTCTATGTTCTATGTTCTATGAAACCATTTCTTTAAGGGATGCAGTCCTTGATTTCTTTTTCCAGAGTGGTCGTAAAAGATAGAGACTCTAGAAAGTCGTTAGATTGAAGGGTTTTGTGGCTATATTGATAATACCTAATTTACAAAATTATGACGTATGGATGGGGTAAAAGTGGATTCTGGGTCATCAAAGTTGGAGGACGGGAATAATTTCTGGCTGTAAGAGCTGATCCTTTTTTTGAGTTATTTTAGATTTGGAAGTGATTTCCGCGAATTCCAGGAGCCGCAATTACAATGCTGTTGCATTGTTTTGGAATTTGGAAATTAAAAGTCAAAACAACAGCACTTTATAAGGGAGAAGATCACATTGAGGACAGAGCAGGAGAGAGAGAGACAGAGAGAGACAGAGAGAGAGGGAGAGAGAGACAGAGAGACAGAGAGACAGACAGAACGAACCAGCACAGTGACCGCCTTTGCTGTTTGAATTCGTGTAACGCTAGACATCGGAGTGCACCTGGGAAAATTAACAAAAAGTGAAATTCACAACTAATCTTGGAGGAACTGTTGGGCGAAGTTCACAGCACAGAATCAGATAAGTTAATTGTTGTTTTAAGTCTGTCCAAGAGAAAGGCTGCAGGAGTGTGTATAGTGGATTCTTAATTGATTATATGTTTTTTGGAGATAAGTCTCTTGATTAAACTTAAAATATAAGCCTTAACTATTAATTTCACCTGGGGCAGTGTTTGTAGAGGAATAAGACGGTGTTATTTTCTGAGTCTGTAGATTGTGAAATGGCCTTTACAGTGATATGTACTTCTTGTCAGATGTGGGAGTTTAAAGAGAGATCAAGGGTTATTGCGGATTATATCTGCCATAAATACTGTTGGATGCGAATCTTATCATATGGAGTGGATCGGTTGGAAAGATAGATAGAACCGATGAGGGACATGCAACAGTATGTGATAGATGGCAGTTATAGGAAGGGGGGGGCAAGTCTCAGATACAGTCACACAGTTGGGTTACCTCTAGGAAGGGTGAGAGAGGTCGGCACGTAAGGCAGGAATCTTTTGTGGATATACCCATTTCAAACGGGGTGAACGATTCTCAGGGGAATGCAGCACGAACAACCAAGTATCTGGTATTGAGAATAGCTCTAATGCAACGCGGGGAACGTCGGCTTCCAAGAGATCAATTGTGTTCGGGGATTCTGTAGTCCGATGTACGGACAGACGTTTCTATTGCTAGCAGAGAAAAAGAGAATGGTGTGTTGCTTCCATGGTGCCAGGATCAAGGATGTCTCAGAGAGGGTGCAGAATGATCTCACGGGGGAGAGGGGTCGGCAGGAGGTCATTGTCCACATTGGAACCAACGACTTTGGAAGGGCAAAGAGTGAGATTCTGAAGGGAGATTACAGAGAGTTATGCAGAAATGTAAAAAGGAGGTCCTCAAGGGTAGTAATGTTTGGATTACTCCAGTGCTACGAGCTAATGAGGGCAGGAATAGGAAGATAGAATAGATGAATGCATGGCTGAGGAGCTGGTGTATGGGAGAAGGATTCACATTTTTGGATCTTTGGAATCTCTTTTGGGGTAGAAGTTACCTGAACAAGAAGAAAGGATTGCACTTAAGTTGGAAGGGGACGAATATACTGGCAGAAAATGTTGCTAGAACTGCTCGGGATGATTTAAACTAGTAAGGTGGGACCCATGGAGATAGTGAGGATACAGACGGATCTGAGACGGGTTGAGAACAGAATTGAGTCAAACAGTCAGGGCAGGCAGGGACAAGGTAGGACTAATAAATTAAACTGCATTCATTTCAATGCAAGGGGCCCAATAGGGAAGGCAGATGAAGTCAGTGCATGGTTCGGAACATGGGACTGATATATCATAGCAATTACAGAAACATGGCTCAGTGATGCGCAGGACTGGCCGCTCAATTTTCCAGGACACAAATGCAACAGGAAGGATAGAAAGGGAGGCAAGCGAGGAGAAGGAGTGGAATTTTTGATAAGGGATGGCATTTCGGCTGTGCTGCGGGAGGATATTCCCGGAAATATATCCAGGGAAGTTATTTGGGTTGAACTGAGAAATAAGAAAGGGATGGTCACCTTATTGGGATTGTATTATGGTCCGTCCAGTAGTAAGAGGGAAATTGAGAAATAAACTTTTAAGGGGATCTCAGCTATCTGTAAGAATAATAGGGTAGTTATGGTAGGGAATATTAACTTTCCAAACATCGACTGGGACTGCCATAGTGTTAAAAGTTGATATGGAGAAGAATTTGTTAAGAGTGTGCAAGACAATTTTCTGATTTAGTATGTCGGTGTACCTACTGGAGAAGGTGCAAATCGTTACCTACTCTTGGGAAGTAATGCAGGACAGGTGACTGAGGTGTCAGTGGGGGAGCATGTTGGGGCCAGCAACAATAATTCTATTCGTTTTAAAATCGTGATGGAAAAAGATAGGCCAGATCCAAAAGTTAAAGTTCTATATGGGAGAAATGCCAATTTTGACGGGATTAGGCAAGAACTTTAGAAAGCTGATTGGAGACAGATGCTCGCAGGTAAAGGAACGGCTGGAAAATCGGAAGCCTTCAGAAATGAGATAATAAGAAACAAGAGAAAGTATTTTCCTGTCGGGGGAAAGGGTAGGCTGGTAGATATAGGGAATGATGGATGACTAAAGAAATTGAGGGTTTGTTTTAGAAATAGAGGGAAGCATATGCCAGATATAGACAGGATAGATCGAGTGAATCCGTAGAAGAGTATTAAGAAAGTAGGAGTAAAATTAAGAGGGAAATCAGGAGGGCAAAACGGGGACATAAGATAGCTTTGGCAAAATGAATTAAGGAGTATCCAAAGGGATTTTACAAATATATTAAGGACAAAAGGGTAACTAGGGAGAGAATAGGGCCGCCCAAAGAACAGCAAGGCGGCCTTTGTGTGCAGCCACAGAAAATGGGGTAGATGCTAAATGAATATCTTGCATCAGTATTTAGTGTGGAAAAGGATATGGAAGATATAGAGTGGAAGGAAATAGATGGCGACACCTTGCAATATAT
The DNA here is from genome assembly GCF_004010195.1 of Chiloscyllium plagiosum. Taxonomy (NCBI): domain Eukaryota; kingdom Metazoa; phylum Chordata; class Chondrichthyes; order Orectolobiformes; family Hemiscylliidae; genus Chiloscyllium; species Chiloscyllium plagiosum. Next base: position 76,652,393 of record NC_057717.1, on the reverse strand, counting down.
CCAGATTGCAGATGAGGAAGTGCTGGATGCCTTGAAACGGTTACAGTTGGATAAGTTCCCAGGACCTGATCGGGGTTACCGAGTACTCTGTGAGAAGCGAGAGAAGTGATTGCTGGGCCTCTTGCTGAGAGATATTTGTATCATCAATAGTTATAGGTGAGGAGCCGGACGACTGGAGGGTGGAAAACGTGGTTCCACTGTTTAAGAAGGGCGGTAAAGACAAGCGAGGGAACGATAGGCCAGTGAGCCTGACCTCGGTGGTGGGCAAGTTGTTGAAGGGAATCCTGAGGGACAGGATGTACATGTATTTGGAAAGGCAAGGACTGATTCGGGACAGTCAACATGACTTTGTGCGTGTGAAATCATGCCTCACAAACTTGACTGAGTTTTTTTGAAGAAGTAGCAAAGACGATTGATGAGGGCAGAGCAGTATATGTGAACTATATGGAGTTCAGTAAGACGTTCGACAAGGTTCCCCATGGAGACTGGTTAGCAAGGTTAGTGCTCATGGAATACAGGGAGAACTCGCGACTTGGATACAGAACTGGCTCAAAGGTAGAAGACAGGGTGTGGAGGTGGCGGGTTGTTTTCCAGACTGGAGGCCTCTGACCAGTGGAGTGCCACAAGGATCGTTGCTGGGCCCTCTACTTTTTGTCATTAACATAAATGATGTGGATGCGAGCATAAGAGGTACAGTTAGTAAGTTTGCAGATGACACCAATATTGGAGGTGTAGAGGGTTAACTCAGATTAAATCAGGGTCTGGACCAGAAGGGCCAATGGGCTGATAAGTGGCAGATGGGGTTTAATTCAGAAAAATGCGAGGTGCTGCATTTTGGGAAAGCAAAATATAGAAGGACTCATACACTTAATGGTAAGATCCTAGGGAGTGTCAGTGAACAGAGAGACCTTGCAGTGCATTTTCATAGCTCCTTGAATGTGGAGTCGCAGGTAGATAGGATAGTGAAGAAGGTGTTTGGTATGCTTTCCTTTATTGGTCAGAGTATTGAGTATAGAAGTTGCGAGGTCATGTTGCGGATATACAGGGCATTGGTTAGGCCACTGTTGGAATATTGCGTGCAATTCTCCTCTGCATCCTATCAGAAAGATGTTGTGAAACTTGAAAGGGTACAGGAAAGATTTACAAGGATGTTGCCAGTGTTGGAGGATCTGAGCTACAGGGAGCAGATGAACATGTTGGGGCTGTTTTCCCTGGAGTGTCGGAGGCTGAGGGGTGACCTTATAGATGTTTACATAATTATGAGCGACATGGCTATGATAAATGGGCAAAGACATTTCCCCGGGATCGGGGAGTCCAGAACTGGAGGGCATGAGTTTAGGGCGAGATGGGAAAGATATAAAAGAGACCAAAGGGACAACTGTTTCACGCAGAGGGTGGCACGTGTATGGAATGATCTGCCAGAGGATGTGGTGGAGGCTGGTACAATTGCAACATTGAAGAGGCATTTGGATGGGTATATGAATAGGAAGGGTTTGGAGTTATATGGGCTGTGTGCTGGCAGTTGGGAATAGATTGGGTTGGGATATCTGGTCGGCATGGACGGGTTAGACTGACGGGTCTCTTTCCATTCTGTACATCTCTATGACACCATGTCTCTATAAATAGGCAAAGTATTTTTCCTCGGGCCGTGAATTCGCGAAATAGAAGACATAGGTTTAGGGTAAGAGGGGAATGATATAAAAGAGACCTAAAGGGCAACCTTTCCACTCAGAGGGTGGTACATGTATGGAATGAGCTGCCAGAGGAAGTGGTGGAGGCCGGTACAATTACAACATTGAAGAGGCATTTGGATGCGTATTTGAACAGGAAGGGTTTGGAGGGATATGGACTGGGTCTTGGCAGGTGAACCTCGATTGGGTTGGGATATCTGGTCGGCATGGTCATGTTGGACCTCAGCATCTGTTTCCAATTTGTACATCTCTATGACTCTATATACCTTATTGGGCAGAGGCTTTCAAGTTTTGAAAATTGCCGTTGAAATATTTTGACGTTTCTGGCCTGGTACAAAGAATACTGCTCTTGATGGAGTGGAGTGTTCTACAAAATGGTCACTGTTTGGTTTTGCTAAAGTAAAGGAGTCTGCATTTTGAGCAGTAATGACAAGAGATTGGATTGAAAGTGTACAAGTGAAATACTGTTTCACCTGGAGGCTGTGTTTGGTTCACGAAGGAATGAGGAGCGGGTCAGCAATCTTTTCAAATATCTGGTGTTATTTCTTCCTTAGTCTAGACTACATAGTTTCACATTAGGACCTCCACAGCAACAGCTTTAATTGTGTTATTGACAGTTTATTTTGGAGTCTAGTGAGTAACAAACTATTCCCCACATCCTAACAACAGGGTTCAGTGACAGCTGTTATCGAGTAAGCCAGACCACTCAAAACATTCTACAGCAGGCACAATCTTGCAATTTGTTTGAGTAAGTATATAGCGAAGGTTACCTCATTAATTGAGCGAGGTTAACTACTAGATTTTAACACAGACAATAATTTATTCACAAATTTATACAATGAAACACAAAGAACAGAGTAAAGCACCCCTGCAGAACTCAATCTATCCAACTAGACTTGATTATGCTGTTCCAAACATACACAGCAGTCCCGATGAGCAAAAACCCTTGAAAAATTAATAGACATGGTAGATATTCTTACTGTTTGAAGTTGACGGCAGAAAAGAGACAGTTTCCACATAGCTGACTGTTGTAGTTTATTGTTCAAGACTGTACTAAAACTGCTCAGCTCGGATAGCGAGCTGACATTGCTTACATTTCATTGCTTACATACAAACAAAATGCCTCCCAAAATAATTTTCATCTCTGCACCAAACCAGACTGATCGGAGTCCGGCCCGGTTTTTTGTCCTTATGAAAAAAAAGTCAATGGTATCGTCTCCTTGAATCAAGGAGCAACTTTTCGAAAAAAAAGACTAGTTTTGTGAAACAGTCTGTTTGTCACGCATTTGTCTGCCTTCTTCTAACCGATTTCCTTTCTTTAAACCATACTTGCAAGTCTGCTCTTTACAATAACATTTGTAACTATAACCCGAACTAGCCTGTAGATTCGTCATACAGTTTTCAAGTACTCCGTAACTTGCATATTTTCATACACATTACCGCTATTCATAAACCCAAGGCTACACTGAGCCTTCTGAACAAAAGTTTCAACTTGCCTGACCGCCTGTAACATTTTGTCTTCTGGTTCCCTCTATCCATAAACTGAGAGGTTATCATCGCTCGTCCTCTGGAAACTCCCCAAACACCACCCGACACCAGTGATTCCTGAACGAACACCAATAATACCTTCAAAGTGTCCTCAGTTATCTCTTTAGAACAATGGAGCACAAACTATCTGGTCTGGGTGATCCATCCACTTTCAGATTTTCACATTCCCCAGCATCTTCTCCTTATGATGGTCACCGCACTCACTTCTGCTTCCCTTGAATCTCTGGCGGGCTGTTGGTGCCTTCCGCTGTAAAGACTGATGCAAAGCAACCGTGCAATTCCTCAGCTATTTATTTCTTTCCCACAACTACTCCTGGCTCATTTTCGAGCAGTACAATGTTTGCTCTTGCTTTCCTGTCTTCCATCTTGTGCATCTGAAAAATTCTTGTAATCTTCTGTGATATCATTCACAAGCTGACCATCCCATTTCATTAAATTTACTATAATACAGCCTAAATGGACGTCACCAGATCTCAGAGTTTGGGATTTCTCCGATTTGGTTCATCAGTATCCTCGGAAGCTAAAGGGGTCTCAACTGATTTGAAAGCTTCAGTGAATGTCTTCTGGCTCGTATTCTTTCTGGAATTTCACTTGATGTTTTTCTCCTACTCGATTCGAAAAGTGCATGTGACAATCTGTGTCTCTTTTTTTTCTTCTTGCCAAGTGCTGTGGTTGTGGGATGTTCCTATATTAGAACAGCTAATTAATAATACTTTCTTCATCTTTTATTCTGTTAAGTTGTCCAACAGAAATACGTTGTTCTAAATAACTCTTTCTTTGTTTGTATTTTAATTACAATTTTTATTTAAATAAATTGTTTTCAATTTAAAACACTGTAGATTGCATTGCATCAGTGTCACGCAGTGCTGTGCGATACGGCCGTGAACCCTTTTATAAATTACACCTAATACCAAGAAACATTCACCTTGACGATCCAAAATTAGAACTTAGGCTACAAAATATGTAGATTTTTATTAAAGCAAAATAGTGTCTCGATTTAAATGAATTCGATAAAAAGGCCTGTGAACCATACTGCAGAACATACTGCTGATTTGCAGAATTAAGTTTCAGTTCAAAGATAGGAGGATAATAGAGTTTTCATAAGATGAATACTGACACCCTAATTGATCATTTGAACTAACTTTGATCTTATACTTGGCAGAACAATTTACGTAAATTAGATATACTTCTTAAAGGAAATACCATGGGATTAGCCTGTCTTCAATCATATCGCCATATTACAGTTGATTGGACTTTTTGTGCAATTAAGAACCCTTTCCCAGGAAATATCAATGGAATAACTTGCTGTAAATCATGTATCCTTATTATATGTGATTGGTCTTTCTTGTAATTAAGGCTGTACTATTACTAAAACAAAAACATATGGTAATGTGTAATTTTCAAATATGATTGCGCAACGTGACCCTGGAACACAGATGAAGCTTCCATCTGTGTGTTGCTGGATAGAATTGCGTCAAGGTACCTTAATTCAGTAAACTAATGAACCTTGCTTTTTGAATACACCATATTTGTCGATTATTTTGACTGATCTTGAACCAAAGGGCCTTCTTCAGGGGATGGAGATCTTCAACCCCACCTCGTATTCTGTTAAAATATGCGTGACAGAGAACTCCCAAATTCTACCATTTAATCAAAATAAAAGTTCAAATTTTCACTCGAAAAGTGAATATTGAAAATCAATGATACACACCTATACCAACCCTTTCTCTTAAATACTTATACATGCCTCCAGCTCTATGACAACATGCTATTCCAATAAGACACTTATTAAAATTACATCAAATTATTAAGAATACAGAAAGAAGTTGTTGTCTTCGGTGTCTGTCTTCTTCTGGCTGAACCTATCCCTGGGTCGTCTTCTTTCATTTTCCTGGAAATATGTTTCATAAGAAAAGGTAACTTTGAAAGAGATTTCCTAACTTATTGTGTCTCTCCCGGTGGCTGGTCCTCTGTCTACTATTTTCAAAATTCCTACATTATTATATTCCCAACACCGGATCGTCTCATTGTTTGATGTTGGCATAAGATGAATTACAAACTCGATTAGAGTTTAGTATCCTGGAGCATAATTTATACTGTTTGTTTAAAGTCGAGTTGTTGTCAAAACAACAACCAACTCAGATATCCAAATGTTACATATTTTCAATTTTCCAGTGCGGTCTGAGACTGCCATCAAGTCACATCACATAAGTGTGTGTAAGTTCTCAATGCAGAACAACATTCAGTCTGTCTCAAAGGTACAATACACGCCTTCAACTTCATAACAGTACTGCTAATTATTGTTGATGAAGGGTTTTTGCCCCAAACGTCGACTTTGCTGCTCGTCGGATGCTGCCTTAATTGCTGTGCTCTTCCAGCACCACTGATCCAGAATCTGGTTTCCAGCATCTGCAGTCATTGTTTTTACCTTGTTAATTATTGTTACCGACTGTTTAAGAGATCAAGTTTGAATGTTGTCCACGTTTTGCTGCACATGGACAGAGACGGTTTCAGGAGACGTGGTGGGACTAATTGTTCTGAACATTGTGTGATCTTAAGTGAACATCCACATTTCTGATCGTATGGTGAGGAGGGGGCTAGGTGGAGGCATTGATGAAGTGCCTAAAGATGTTTGTGGTAAGATAACCTGAGGATCTCCACCGAGATAACCCACGACAGAGATGATAGACATCCACGAACGACAAATTTCTTCCTTTGTGCTGTGATTGACTCCAACCAGTGGGGAGTATACACAGATTCGCGTTAAGTTCAGTTTTGTTCAGCTCAGTGATGTAATTCTCAGTTAACTATTGCCTTGATATCATGGCCAGCCATTCGTACCAGAGACCTTGTACTCACCTCTTTTGTTCACATCAGTTGGTCATAGTATGGAGGTAATGTGTACTTCTTCAAACAGAAGGTATTAAATGTCAGGAGTTCCCTTTTTCTTTGTGTTCAGGAAGGTAAATTACTGAAAGCATTGAAAATGTAGGTGGATGGATGGTGATTGTTCAGGGAGTTGAGAGGAATGAAGAATTGGTCACGATAGAATATTTGAGTTCGAGAATAGATCAACTATGATCTTCTTGAGAGGCAAGTCAGAAATAAGGCCGGGCGAATTGTTTATTCCTGTTTCAGATGTTTTCATATTCTGGTATTCGAAAGTTTGTGGGTATTATTTTCAAGGAAATTCTGTATAATGGAAAATTGTATGTTTGCTGTGATATTTGAAAGAGAGAGCTTTTCTTAAATGTAGTG
>NC_057717.1:76624135-76645396 GCF_004010195.1 Chiloscyllium plagiosum | reverse complement strand
CCCTGACCCACTCTGAGACCGATTTCATCGGCCATATCACCGACCTGGTTACATTTAACATTTGTTGTGAGCATTGGAGGAGTGGGACGAGAAAAGGAAACAGTGACCCCAAAAAGCTGGGGAACTATAGACTGGTGAGCCTGATGTCAGTGGTGGGTAAGTTATTGGAGGGGATTCTGAGGGATAGCATTTACATACATTTGGGAAGGCAAGGGCTGATCGGGGTAGACAACGTGGCTTTCTGCATGGGAAATCATGGGTCATTAATTTGGTTGAGTTTTTGGAAGAGGTGACAGAGAAGATTGATGAAGGCAGTTTGGTTGACATTGTCTATATGGACCTCAGAAGGTGTTCATTTAAAGAACAAAGAGCAAAGAAAATGTACAGCCCAGGAACAGGCCCTTCGCCCTCCAAGCCTGAGCCGATCCAAATGTACTGTCTAAATCTGTTGGTCAATTCCTAAGCATCTGTATCCCTCTGCTCCCCACCTACTCATGCATCTGTCCAGACGCATCTTAAATGAATCTACCGTGCGTGCCTCTACCATGCTGGCAACAGGTTCCAAATGCCTACAACCCTCTGTGTGAAGTACTTACCACGTGTATCCCCCTTAAACTTTCCACCTCTCACCTTGAAAGCATGACCTCTCGTTACTGAATCCTTCACCCTGGGAAAAAACCGTGTCTCTATCCACCCTGTCTATACCCTTCATGATTTTGTAAACCTCAATCAAGTCCCACCTCAATCTTGTTTTTCCCAGTGAAAATAAACCTAACCTGCTCAGCCCCTCTTCATAGCAAGTATTTCATTCTGATTGGTAGACAAATGAGTAAGATTCGGTCACATGGGATACAGAGGAAGCTAGTCACAATTGGCTTGAAGGAAGAGGGATATTTTTCAGACTGGAGGCTTGTGAGCAGCAGTGTGCTGTAAGAATCAGTACTGAGTTCACTGCATTTCATCATTTATGTAAAGGATTTAGATGCAAATATTGGGGCCATAGTTAGTAAGGTTACAGATGACATCAGAAAGGTGGTATAGTAGATTATCTCAGAGCACAACGAGACCACAATTAAATGGGACAAAGGGGCAAGGAGTGAGAGATGAAGTTCAATTTAGATAAATACGAGGTTTTGCATTTTGTGAACGCAAACCAGAACAGGAATTATACACTTCATGGTAAGGTCCTGGGTCGTGTTGTGAAACAAAGGGATGTAGGGCTGCAGGTACATTGCTCCTTGAAAGTGGAGTCGCAGGTAGACAGAGTGGGACAGAACACATTTGGCACATTTGCCTTAATCAGTCAGAACATTGAGTATAGGGCTTGTGGTGGCATGTTACAACTGTACAGGATGTTGGTGAGACCACTTTAAGAATTTTGCGTAAAACTCGGTTTTCTGCAGAAATTATTTAGACACAGATGTTCCAGGACTGGTGGTTTGAGCTGTCGGGAGAGGTTGATTAGGTTGAGGCATTTCCCCGTGGAGTGTCAGAGGTTGAGGGGTGACATTATAGAGGTTTATAAAATCATCAGGGGCATAGTTATTCTGAATAGCCACGTTCTGCGCCCCAGGGTAGGGGAGTCCAGAACAAGAGAGCATAGGTTGAAGGGGAGAGGGCGAATGATTTAGAAGGGAGCTGAAGATAAATGTTTCACACAGAGAGTGGTGTGTGTACAGAAAGTGCTGTCTTAGGAAGTGCTGAAGGCGGTTACAATCGCACATTTAAAAAAGTGTCTGAAAGAGGAGGGATATTGGCCAAATGCTGGCAAATGGGCCAGGATCAGATTTGATATCTGATCGGAGTGAACAGATTGGACTAACGGGTTTGTTTCCGTTCTGCATGACTCTCTGATTCTATAAAAAGGATGACGAATAATTCTGAAAGGACCTTTCAAGTGGGAATTCTCTTCACTGGAGGTTTATCGTGCCTCTATGCTCACATTGATTGAAAGCTGCTTTAGGTAAGTATTTGACAGAGAAGTGAGTCATGCATAATGGGATACAGACAGGAAAGTGGGGCTGAGACCCCTACCTGATCAGCCACAACCTTAGTGCCTGGTGGAGAAGGCTCAAAGTGTCTAATGACCCACTCCTGCTCCTCAGTCCCATGTTTCTGTATTCCAGTCAGCCCATCATACCTGCTAGATAGGAGCAGTTGGAGGCTACTTACTGCTATAACCTGGTGCACAGAAACAGAGGAGACTATTCAGCCTTTCAAAACTGTCCCACACGCTTTGAGGTGATTTAGGAAATGTAATTGGAAAACCCAGGCACGGGTATGAAAGAGGCCCCTCATCTCTCTTTACAGAGCTTCCCCTATCTGCAACTTGTGCTTCATTTTTTGGTCATGTTGTAGACCCAGATCCACTGTGAATACAGCTGCCATACCTCACCCAGAGATGGCTCAATAAATTATCTGGTCTCCCTGACTGCAATATGCAATAACAGAGTATTCATGAAAATAACACCCACTAACTTTCCAATAACAGAATGTGAGAACATCAGAAACATGGACAGGTCGTTCACTCCACAAGCCTGTCTTGTCCTTCACTAAGATTGTGGCTGATCTGCTCTCGGTCTGAAATCCTTTTAATACCCAATTCCTCATCGCCCTCACCTCTCTGACAGATCAATATCCATCTACCTCCTCTTCAAATAATTTCAGTCATCTCGCTCCTCGAAAACTCTTGAGAACAGAAATCCTGACATTCAATCCCACCTGTTTGAAGAAAACACTTGCTGCTCCTATATCATGGCTTATTGATATGAACAAAAGAGGTTGAGACAAGGGTTCAGGTAAAATGGACTGGCCCTGATATCAAGGCTGTGGCTGACTTCTGTTGACATCAAGGAGCTTTACAAAACTGGACTTAATGGGAATCAGAGTAAACTCTCCAGTGTTTGGAGTCAAACATGGCACAAAGGCAGATGGTCATCATCTCAGTCCTGGATCACCTCTGTGGGAGATCATCAGGGTAGCTTCCTCTTCACAAACAGCTTCAGCTGCTTCATCAATGTCTCCCCTCCCCACCCTCCCCACCATAAGATCAGAAGTGGGGATGGTCACTGAAGATTCCACAATGTTCAGAACATTTTGTCCCCCCTCAGCTCCTGAACTGGTCTGTGTCCATGTGCAGCAAGACCCAGACTCCATTGAGAGTTGTGCTGTTAACGTGTCTGTAACATTCATGTAACAGCACTGCCTGACACTGCACATTGCCACAGTAAAATAAGAGTTCATTCAGCACCTCACGCTGTTTTCACAGAAATATGAGGAAGCCATTCAGCCCATTGACATTATTGGAGAAGAACAGGGACAGCCCCATTCAGTGCCTCCAGCCTATTACTCAGGAAGGGAAGGTGTCCAGTGTGATGGACCACACCAGAGCCCCTCGAAAATATTGTAAGGCAATAGCCTAGATTCTAATGTTTTCTTATTTTAAAGGGAATGTAAAGGATCTGTTCCAGATGCAATGTGACAGCATCAAGAGAAATTTCAGTGAGAGTAGCAGCCAGGAACATTCTCTGAAGCTTCCAACCCTGTTGAGACCCCTATAGTTTTTGATGTTACTGAGAAACCAAAACCCAGAGATCCTAATCTGTGAGAGCTGGCCACACCCATTCAGGCTGCATGAAAATAAAACTAAGGCATGCCTCGCTGTTACTCAAGTGTCTTAACTAACCAGCTTGGTAACGATCATTCAATATCTCTCTTAAAAGAAACCAGGACAAAAAAAACTCTTAAAATTACAGCATCATCACACTTGTCAGTACATCGAGCTATCAAACAGGAATCAGGGTTAACCAGTCAGGCCCTTGGCCTTGTCCAATTGGACGAGAAGAAGTCAATCAGCCCCTTGAGTCACTTACACAGGAACAGCAGGAGGTCATTCCCACCTCAATGCACTGACACGGGGGCAGAATGTGGTAATTGATGCTGATTCCTGATGAATGTCTTATTCCTGAAGCATCGATTCTCCAGCTTCTCGGATGCTGCCTGACCTGCTGTGCTTTTGCAGAAATCGACGCTCTACTCTGATCTCCAGAATCGGCAGTTTTAAATGTCTCCAGATTGATGCTCTAACATGATGAACAAGTGGAGCAGAGGCTGCACAGACAGACAGCTCCACGTTGTTCCTCCTGGCTCCGTTGCTCAGGATACACATGTGGGACTTTAACGTGGTTTTATGGTGGTGAGCAGGGAAGCCATATGTCTCATGTGAAATCTCAAGAAGGCATCTTTCATCTCCGAGAAGACAGCCTGGTGTTCTTTATGCAGGGCGGAAGTTGGTGGGAATGGCTACCTGTTTCAGATGGAAGGTATTGTGGCTGCTGTTGGAGATTGTGGGCAACCTCAGGTTCAATAGGGGTTCACACGCCGACTGCACAATAACATGGGAGAGTTAGTAAAGGCATATAAACTATTAGGATAGTCACGTTAGCCGGATGAATGGACTCTCGAAGTTCAAATAATGCTGATCTTGTTCATGTTGATCTTGTCTAGTGCACGTCCTTTTCAGTGTAACCTGTATGCCTTACTCTGTCCAAGTCTATTTCCACCCTATGATCTGTCTGGCCATGCTTACTATGATCTGCCTCCACTGCTCATAAATAAAGTGTTTCCCTGTACTGAGATACACGTGGCAATAAATCAAACCAATCAATCCTGGGTAAAGTATGGAAATTCTCTCCCTGTCAATGTCTCTTTTGGAAATAAAAGATCGCTGCCACTCCTCGTGTTTCAGCGTCACCATTTCTTCGTCTCTCACAGTTCCACAGATGAAACACTCAGCTTCTTCACTGTATCCTCATGTTACCATGTCTGTGGTAAGGAGATAATTCCTTACAAAGGAGATCAAATTTATAAAGAGTGCCCCTAATGCTCTCTCAGCAAGGCTCTACAACAGCAGGAAAATGGCTTTACTTATGTGCACGAATCATCTTACAATGAAGGACAGCATACCATTGACTGCACAAATTACTTACACAGGGTTTGATTCGGAGCAGTCAGCATAGACTTGTGAGTGGGAGATCATGCTTACCTAATTTGATAGAGTTCTTTGATGACGTGGGCGGCACGGTGGCACAGTGCTTAGCACTGCTGCCTCACAGCGACAGAGATCCGGGTTCATTTCCCGCCTCAAGCGACTGACTGTGTGGAGTTTGCACGTTCTCCCCGTGTCTGCGTGGGTTTCCTCCGGGTGCTCCGGTTTTCTCCCACAGTCCAAAGATGTGCAGGTAAGGTGAATTGGCCATGCTAAATTGCCCGTAGTGTTAGGTAAGGGGTAAATGTAGGGGCATGGGTGGGTTGCGCTTCGGCGGGTCGGTGTGGGCATGTTGGGCCGAAGGGCCTTTTTCCACACTGTAAGTAACCTAATCTAATCTAATCTAATCTAATCTAAAGTGACCAGGAAGGTTGATGAGGACAGAGCGGTAGACATAGTCTCTATGGATTTCAGTAAGGCATTTGATAAGGTTCCATATGGTAGGCTACTCAGGAAGGTTACATCGTGTGGAATGCTGGGGGAACTGGCCAATTGGATACACAGTTGAGTTGTTGGTAGGAAGCAGAGGGTTTAGTGGAAGGATGCTTGTCAGAGTGGAGGCTGGGTCCATTGCTGTTTGTTATCTATGATTATCCATGACTGCAGACACATAGACATGGGATAAAACATTTCAATGATCTCTGAATCGGCAAAGCAAGACACTCTATTGTATCAAACTGCTTCGAGGTCTTTAAGGATAAACCTGAACAGAACATCCGACCCCAGCCTCAGTATCGGAAAAAGGGAACGGGAAACACAGTCCTGTTGACACTGCAGAGTCCTCCTTCTTAACATCTGAGAGCTTGTGACAAGAATAGACAATAGACAATAGATGCAGGAGTAGGCCATTCTGCCCTACGAGCCTGCACCACCATTCAATATGATCATGGCTGATCATTCCTAATCATTATCCTCTTCCTGCTTTATCTCCATACCCCTTGATTCCACTATCTTTGAGAGCTCTATCCAACTCTTTCTTGAATGAATCCAGAGACTGAGCCTCCACTGCCCTCTGGGGCAGAGCATTCCACACAGCCACCACTCTCTGGGTGAAGAAGTTCCTCCTCATCTCTGTCCTAAATGGTCTACCCTGTATTTTTAAGTTGTGTCCTCTGATTCGGTTGCAGAAGAACCTCTTTGCTTCCATATTCAATTCCTCTTGTTATGAAGGCCAGCATGCTATTAGCCTTCTTCACTACCTGCTGTACCTGCATGCTTACCTTCATTGACTGGTGTGCAAGAACACCCAGATCTCTCTGTACTGCCCCCTTACCTAAATTGATTCCATTGAGGTAGTAAGCTGCCTTCCTGTTCATGCCACAAAAGTGGATAACCATATATTTATCCACATTAAACTGCATCTGCCATGCATCTGGTCACCCTGTAATCTCCTAACATCCTCATCACATTTCACCCTGCCACCCAGCTTTGTATCATCAGCAAATTTGCTTATGTTATTGCTGATACCATCTTCTATATCATTAACATATATTGTAAAAAGCTGCGGTCCCAGCACGGATCCCTGCGGTACCCTACTGGTCACTGTCTGCCCTTCTGAAATGGAGCCGTTTATCACTACGCTTTGTTTCCAATCAGCCAACCAATTTTCAATCCAAACTAGTACTTTGCCCCCAATACCATGCGCCCTAATTTTGCTCACTAACCTCCTATGTGGGGCTTTATCAAAAGCTTTCTGAAATTCCAGGTCCACTACATCTACCGGATCTAGCTCGTCCATATTCAGAGTTACATCCTCAAAAAATTCCAGAAGATTAGTCAAGCATGATTTCCCCTTCATGAATCCATGCTGACTCTGACCTATCCTGTTACTACTATCCAGATGTGCCGTAATTTCATCCGTTATAATAGACTCCAGCATCTTTCCCACCACTGAGGTCAGACTAACTGGTCTATAATTACCTGCTTTCTCTCTCCCACCTTTCTTAAAAATGGTATAACATTAGACACCCTCCAATCCGCAGGAACTGACCCCGAATCTGTCGAACTCTGGAAAATAATCACCAATGCATCCACGATTTCTCGAGCCACCTCCTTCAGTACCCTGAGATGTAGACCATCATCCCCCAGGGACTTGTCAACCTTCAGACCTAACATTCTCTCCAACATCAAATCCTGGCAAATATAAATTCTCTTAAGTTCAGGTCCATCAGCCACCTCGGGGAGATTGCTTGTGTTTTCCCCAGTGAACACAGATCTGAAGTACCAATTTAATTCTTCTGCGATTTCTTTGTTCCTAGTCATATATTCCCCTGTTTCTGTCTTCAAGGGCCCAATTTTAGTCCTAAACATTTTTTTGCCTTGCACATACTTAAAAAAGCTTTTACTATCCTCCTTTATATTCTTGGCCAGTTTACCTTCGTACCTCATTTTTCCTCTGCATATTTCCTTCTTAGTAATCCTCTGTTGCTCTTTAAAAACTTCCCAGTCCTCTGTTTTCCCACTTATCTTTGCTATGTTATACTTTTTCTCTTTTAACTTTATATGTTTCTTAACATCCCTCGTCATCCACGGCCACCCATGCCTCCTCCTGGGATTTTTCTTCCTTTTTGGAATGAACTGATCCTGCAACTTCTGCATTATGCACAGAAATATCCGCCATTGTTCCTCCACAGTCATCCCTGCTAAGGTATTGCACCATTGAACTTTGGCCAGCTCCTCCCCCAAAGCTCCATAGTTCCCTTTATTCAACATTTACAGAACTTTCCCACAGACTGCACAGAAACATCAGGAATGGAGTCGGCCATACAGCACATTGAGACTTCCTCATTATCGTTCATGTTCAAACATCTCCACAATGCACTTATCCCACACAGTGAATATATCCGTTAATGTGAGTAACCTTAGGAAGCTATAAAATAAGAAGTGCAGTAGTCCCTTTGGTCCATCGAGTTTGCTACCCAATTCTATATAATGATGGCTTGCCCTTTATTTCCATACCGGACTCCTGCTCTCCCCTCATTCCTTTACTGTCTCTAAATCCTTATTTATATATAGTGTGTTTGGCTTGCAAGTTCGAGCGCATTCCCCAGGTTCACCAGTCTATGAGTGCAGACATTTAATCTCATCTCATTGCAGAATGGCCTGTCTGTACCTAATAATGTGACCCCTTGTTTTAGACACCACAGCCTGGGGAATTATCATCCCTGCTCCCAATCAGTCTCACCCTTTCAGAGCTTTATAGGTCTCACTGAGTTCTCCACCCATTTTCCTAACCCCCATGGAATGCAGGCCCAGTCGTCCCAAACTCTACGCCCACAACAAGCCTGTCATCACAAAGATCGGTCTGGTCATCCTTCACTGCTCTCCCTCAATGTCAGGTCTGTCCTTCATTAGGTACAGGGACCAAACCTGCACACAATACTGGACAGTGTTTGAGATGTAGAGTCACCAAGGCCCTGTATAACTGCAGTAAGACACGCTTACTCCTGGACTCAAATCCTCTTGGAATGAAGGTCAGTACATCATTGATTTTCCTAACTGCTTTCTTTCCTGCATTATTGCTTTCAGTGACTGGTGTACAGGGAGATCCAGATCCTTTGCAATGTTACAGCTCCCAACTTGGTGAGTCTATGTACACTGGTCAGCGTGCCAATGCCATTCCCCGTAGTGAGTTCTGGGAACAGACCTCACTGCGCTGCAGGGACCTCGGAGGACTGCGCAGAAGGAAACAAGTCCCTTTGTAGATCAACATGTTTCAAACAATCCCTTTTCAAAGGATAGGCTGCCAGTCTATTGTTCCCACCAAAGGGCACACCGTCACCTCTACCCACATTGCTCTCCTTCTGCCACGTATTTGCCCATTCATTCCACTTGTCTTAGTCACCTTGAACCTTTTTTACAACCTTCTCACCCACTCACAATCCAACATCCTTTAGTTTTGTCGCAGTTTGGGATATATTGCATTTGAATCCTGCAACCAAATGTTTAATGGGTATTGTGAACAGTTGGGCCTGAGTACCGATCTCTATGATATCCCAGCAACCTTCCTCTGTTATGTTATTTTAAATAATATTTATTTCCTGAATCTGGGTGTGACTGGCTGTGCCAGCATTTATTGCCTGTCCCTGGTTGCCCCTTGAGAAGGTGGTGGTGAGCTGCCTTGTTGAACCGCTGCAGTCCACTGTGGATTCAGTGACAGTAATTCCATTGAATGCCAATCAGCAGTGGTTAGATTGCATTTTAGTGGTGATGGTCACGGTGTGGTATTTGTGTGGCGTGAATATTACTTGCCAAATGTCAGCCTGGATACTGTCCAGATCTTGTCGCATTTGGACATGTCTTGCTTCAGTATCTGAGGAGCAACAAACATTGCTGAACATTGTGCAATCATTGGCGAACATCCCCACTTCTGACCTTATAATCGAGGCAAGGCCATTGATGAAGAAGCCCTGAAGATGTATGGGCCTAGGCCACTGCCCGAGCAACTCCTACAGACTTTTCCTGGAGCTGAGTTGACTGGCCTTTATCAACCATAACCATCTTCCTACGTGTCAGGTATGATTCTAACCAGCGGGGAGTTTGCCCCTGATATCCATTGATTCTAGTCTTGCTAAGGCCCCTTGATGCCACACTTGGTCGAAGCCAACCTTGATTTAAAGGGCTGTCAATCTCACCCCACCTCTGGAATTCAGCTCTTTTGTCCATGGTTGAATCAACGTACTGAGATCAGGAGCTGAGTGGCCCTGGTAGAGCCCGGACTGGGTGTCATTGACCCGGTTATTGCTGAGCAGGTGCAGCTTGAAAGCACTGACACCTTCCACCACTTTACTGATGATCAAGAGTAGACTGAAGGGGTCGTAATTGGCCGGATTGGATTTGTTCTGCTTTTTATGCATAGGAGATACTTGGGGTAATTTTTGACGAAATTGAGGAAATGTCATTGTTGTAACGGTATTGTAACAGCTTAGCTAGGGCAGTGACAAGGTCTTGACAACAACTTTTCAGTACTATTGCCAGAGTGTTGTCAGGGTATGCACAGGGTATCCAGTGTCTCCAACAGAATTGGGATGTCGCGTGGACTGAACCAAATTGGCTAATGACTGGTAACTGAATTGCTGAGGACCACTGGAGGAGGCTGAGATGGATCATCCACTCAGCACTTCTGACTGAAGATTATTGCGAATGCATGAATGTTATCTTTTGTACTGAAGTGCTGGGCTCTTCTATCATTAAGGATAGGGATACTTGTGAAATACCCTTCTCCAATGACTTTTTTAATTGTCCATAACTATTCTCAACTAGAAGTGGAAGGACGGCAGAGCTGAGATCTGATCCTTTGCTTGTGGGATCACTTAGCTCTGTCTATCACTTACTGCTTATTCTGTTTGGCACACAGGTCGTCATGGTTGGTGGTTTCACCAGGCTGACACCTCATTTTTAGGTATTCCTAGTGCTGCTCCTGCCCCCCTGCACACTCCATTGAACCAAGGTTGATCCACTGGCTTGATGGTAATTGTTGTAAGGGGGATATGCCAGGCCATGAAGTTGTGCTGGAGTACAGTTCTGCTGCTATTGATGACCCACAGCACCTTATGGAAACCCAGACTTGAGCTGCTAGATCTGTTCGAAGTCTATCCCAGTTAGCACGGTGATAGTGCCACTCCCAATTATGGAGGTTATTCTCAATGTGAAGGTGTAACTTTGTCCCACAATGACTATGCAGTGGTCACTCTTACCGATACTGTCATGGACCGATACTTCTGCAACTGGCAGTTTAGTAAGGCTGTGGTGAAATATCGCTTTTCCCTCTTGTTGGTTCCCTCACCACCTGCCGCAGACCAAGTCGAGAAGTTATATCCTTTGGGACCCAACCAGCTCAATCAGTAATGCTGCTGCTGAACCACTCTTTTTGTGAACATTGACATCCCCCACCCAGAGTACATTTTGTGCATTTGCCACCCTAGCGCTTTCTCCAAGTGTTGGTCAGCATGGAGGAGTACTGTCTCATCAGTTGAGAGAGGCTGGTACATGATAATCAGCAGGAGGTTTCCTTTCCCATGTGTAAACTAATGCCATGAGACTTCATGGGATACAGAGTCACTGTTGAGGACTCCAAGAGCAATTCCCTTCCAGCTGTATCCCACTGTGCCACCACTTCTTCTTTGTCTGTCCTGCTGGTGAAGCAGGAGATATCCCGGGAAGGTGATGGGGTGTCTGGGACATGGTCATACTCACAGAATCATACCTTACAGACAGTGTCAGGCTGTTGCTTCACAAGTCCGTTTATTTCTATTCACTGTTTCCTGCCAGCTGTCCCACTCTAGAAGCTTGTCCATATATTCGCTCCAATCCACTCAGATTTGATTTTGCAAACTGGGCTTGGAGCTTTATCATTTTTTTTCTGAAAATCCACGTGTTTTACATCTATTGATTCTCTTTCATTTGTCTCCCAGTCAGTTTCTCAAACAGAATTCCCATTTCATAAATCTATGTTAGTGTTGTCTATGACCATTATTTTCAGTCCCAATAATTTCTCCCAAACCATTTAATTACTATGTTCTATATTCCATGTACTATTTCGATTTCCCCACCAGACTGGGTTTTCCTGGTATTGTCAGAAAGTTCTGTGAAGACAGAACTGAAGTAGTGGATTCATAGTTTTGCCATTTCCCTGTTTCCCATTCTCTATTCTCTGGTTTCAAACTGGAAGGAACCCGCACTGTTTTTTCATACTTCTCACATTGACATAATTTGACAAACTATAACAGTTCACTCCTATAGCCTTTGTGAACATTATCTTGAGAAACCTGTCAATTCCTGTCTTAAACTGCTCAGCTCCACATCATACACGCACAGGAGCATAGTCTCGATACCAACAGAAACACAGCACGATCTATATTAGTCCCACTTTCCAACACCAGGCACATAGCCTGGAATGTTATAATACTTCCAAGTGCTCGTCCAAGTACACTTAACGATTGAGAGGTTAGCCGTGATAACTCCCCTCTCAGGAAGTACATTCCAGACCTCAACACCCTCTGGGTGAAAGAAAAAGTAATCTTTAAATCCTCTCTGAACGTCAAACCCTTCACCTTAAGGTGTGCTCCCTTGTTCTTGACCCTATGTCTAAAAGAAACAGCTGCTGTCTATCCAGCCTGTCCATATCCCTCATAATCTTTTCCTTCTAAATCACATCCCCCCAGCCTCCTCTGTTCCAAAGTAGACAACCCGAGCTTACCCAGCCTCTCTCCATAGCTGATATGCTCCATCCCAGGCAACATCCTGGTGAATTTCCTCTGCAACCCCTCCAGTACAATCACATCCTTCCTGTAATGTGGCTCCTGGAACTACATACAGTACTCCATCATGGACTAAACCAAGCCCTGTATAGCACTTATAATATACTCCCCGATTAATAAACGCTACACCCAAGGTTCAATTCTTAACTAGTCCATTACCCTGTTCAGTCACATTCAGGGATGTGTGGAGAAACACCCTGTGAGCTCCCTAGTGTGCTGCCAATCAGTGTGTACACTCCATGTCTGGTTCCTCCTTCCAAAGTACATCACCTCATATTTATCAGGATCACATTCCATCTGCCATTGATCTGCGCATCTGATCATTCCACTTGTACTTTCCTGTAAAATCAGAACTTCCTCCTCACTGCCAACCACCCGGTCAATCATTGTGTCAAACACAAACTTACTTATCACAACTCCCACTCCTCCACCCACCCTCCCTCCAGATTCACATCTATACCATTTATGAATGCTACAAACAATAAGGGACACCGCACTGATCCCTGTGGTACACCAGGGGACACTGGTCTCCAGTCACACAAACAGCCTTCTCCCATCACCCTCTGCCTCCTGACACTAAGACAATTTTCGTTGTAACTTTTCAAGTTATCCTTGATACTTTATTTTTTACTTTACTTTACTTTACTTTTACTTTACTTTATTTTACTTTATTTTTTCAATTTCCCATGTGGAACTTTGTCAAAGGCCTTGCGGAAAAACTAAATAAGCGACCTCCTCAAACTAATTCAATCAAATTCATTAGGTGTGACTTCACTCTGATAAAGTCATGATGATAACCCCTGATAAAACCTTGCGACTCTGATTGGAGTTCGATTTTCTCCTTCTCTATTTTCTCCAGTAGTTTCCCGAACAGTGATCTAATACTCGCTCGTCCATAGTTACATTGGCGAATATCTATCACCCTTACTGTGAAGTGGAATCATATTAGCTGCTCTCTAGTCCTCTGGCACCTCCCCTATGGTCAGATTCCAATTAAAATTTCCTCCCTTGACTCCAACAGTATCCAGACCTGCGGATTTGTCCAATTTTATACCAGACAAAGCCTTAAACCCCTGCTCGTATTTTACATCAATCTCTTCAAGAGCTTTCCAGTCCATCTTCTCGAAATCTCGCCTGCTTGCACTTCTCCATGTCCCTCTCTTATTCAGTCCCCTCTATGTTTCTAAGTTTCTAAGTTTCACTACAATCACCTCTCATCTTTTGAAACTCGAGATCACAGGCTGAGTTTCCCAATCAGACAATCTTGCCATTTTATGGATTAATCCGTAAAATACCTTTTTCAGTTCCTCTGTAGACAGTATATTCTATCTTAGATTGGGACTCCAAACGGTACACAATACTCTAAGTTTAATCTCAGCAACACTATATGCAGCTGGTGCACGACATCTTCTATATTGCAATTACATACACATGAATGTAAACCTAATCTTTCGTTTCGTATTTGCATGCGTTCTTCCCAATTCCTTTCACTTTAACTTTTCTTATGATGTTAGTGGGAGAGTTCTTAAAAAAATCCTCCTGAACATCCAGCGATACGTAGCTCTTCGTTGCCTACGTCCACAAGAATCATCTTAAAACTATTCCAAAAAATGTTTGCCACTTATGGTTTTCATTTCATCGATGCATTATCATACTCCCCAGTTTTCCCATTACGTTCTATATATCCAGTAACACGTTCTTTGTAATTCAACCCAAGAGACACCCGACCGCGAATTACAAGTTAACTGATCTGTAGTTCACCACTCTCCATCTTCATCCTTTCTTAAACTGTTGGATAATATTTATAACTTTTGCCATATCCAGATTGGCTAAATATCTTTCCAGAATGTATTGGAAAATAACATGAAAATCTGAGATGCAATCATTCCGTCTATTGCTGCTTCCTCTGAAATTCTTGTATGAAGTACACCTCGTCTGTCAGATTTATAAATGCTCATTCCAGCTTTCTTTTCAAAGTTGACCTCAACACTGATAAGAATGATCTAAGACTTTACTTACACAAGTCCCATGGTCACTTGGTATTTCTGGGAGAATTTCTGGATATTCTGCCTTGAAGATAGACACAAAGAAACTGTTTCTTTCTCCTGTGATTTCTCTGTTCTCTTCAATAAATTACCCTGTCCTAACACCTACTGTTCCACATTTGACCTTGTTTTTACTTTTGTTTCATTCACTGATGTACGTTATTTCTTTAGCGGTCTTTATGGGTTTTTTTTTAGCAGTCTTTATGTTTTTCTTTAGCAGTCTTTATGGTTTTCTTTTGTTTGCATGCTGTTTCGCTTTTTGATTTCCTTCTCAGTTTCTTGGTCATCCGTTGCTGGGTCCTACATTCCCCCGAATCCACTGGCTTACTACAATACTTGGCATTTTTCTAAGCTGCTTTCTTTGACCTAATAGGTAGTTAAAGGTGAGGCTGAAAGGGTTAGGTCGGAGAGGAAGGTGGACCAGATTGATGGGAAGGAAGATGAACACATAGGAACGTTCAAAAGGGGGAGTGTGCTGAGTTGGAATATTGGACTGGGATAAGGTGGAGTTAAGGGAAATGGGGAAACTGGTGAAATCTACATTAAACCCTTGTGGTTGGAGGGTCCCAAGGCAGAAGAGGAACCTTTCTTCATCCATGCTTTGGGTGGTTAGTGTTTGGCGATGGAGGAGGCCCAGGATTCTCATGTCCTTGGCAGAGTGGAAAGGAGAGTTAAAGTGTTTAGTCACAAGTTCGTGGAATTGGTCAATGTGGCTGTTCCAGCGATGTTCTCTGAAATGATCCACGTATGTCTCGCCAATGTAGAGAAGACCACACAGAGTTTAAAGAATGCAGTAGATGAGGCGTTCTGTCTCCCTTCATAACCTCTCACTTTCAATACTACCTTCATCTACCTATCGCATTCCTAGCTACCTGCCTTCTGCCACACCCCCTTCTCATTTAACTCTCAGCTCCCTTGACCCAGAAACCTCATTCCTGATAAAGGGTTATGCCCGAAACGTCAATGCTCCTGCTCCTAGTACGCTGCCTTACTGTGCTTTTCCAGCGCCACTGATCTCGAGCAGCTACAGTGCCCACTTTCTCCTCACACCTTCAGGGCTTGCATGATTCAGATTTATAACAGTTACTTCAAATAAAACAAAAACTACCGTGTACTCAAACCGCATAAAAGAAAACCAATGCATTGTGGTCACTGTTCCCAAAAGTAAAGTTTTCAATTAGCTTTTCTGATCATCCAACATCAATTTCTAAATAACCTGATCTCTAGCTCTGTGCTCAACAAAATGTTAATGCCAGCTATCTAACACATACTCATGAAATCCATTTTTCCCAGCATTAGCATTCAGTTTGGTTAACACAGTTTAGATCTAATGCAAACAGTACATTATTACTGCAGTAGCCACAAATGTGTGTATCTTATTTTCCTGTTTTATAACCTGCCCAACATTTGTATTGCAGCTTTCACTTTGATATATAACTCCCATCAATGTTTCCTGCTCCTTGCTGTTTTTACGCTCCATCTTACAAGATTCTGTAGAATCTGAGTGACGTGGACTTTGGAGAGATTAGTGGTAGAGATCATTTCGTCACATCATTTATTATCTTGTTAAGCATCATCGTGACATTTTCTCCAGATCTCCCGTTATGCTAGTGGAGTGGAGAAGGACAATGATCGTTCAACAATGCTCTGTATTTCCCCCAGAGAGCTGAGACTGCTCTAACCTGGGTGGGAACCTTACAGAAGGCTGGTAAAGCATTGCTGCTGCTGTGCATGGTCTTAGTGAGATCACATCTGGAGTAGTGTGTACAGATTTTGTCTCTTCGATGAAGAAAGGATGTTATTATATTGGAAGCAGCTCAGAGATGGTCCCCTCAACTAATTCCTGCAATGAAGGTGCTAACTTATAACGAAAGGATGATCAGGTTGATCCAATAGCCATTGGAGTTTTAAAAAATGATAGAAGATCTTATTTAAACATAGATGACAGGAAGAAGTCAACAACTCAAGCGAATTACACAGATAATGGAGAAATCCATTCAGTTCTCCAGCCTGTTACACACGAACAATAGAAGGATATTCAGGCCTTATCGACCCTGTTACACCAGAATAGGGCGAGGCTTTTCAGCCCCTGGAGCCTGATGTATATTTACAGGAGAAGGCCAATCAGCCCCTTGAATCTATAACACTGGCCCCAGAGTAGGCTATGCGACAGTAGTATCCTATTACACAGCAACAGGATCAGTCCATTCAGCCACCTCAAGTCCGTAACATACGAATTGGAAGCGGTCACACAGTGACTGGAGATATGTTACACTGGAATAACAGAAGGCCATTCAGACCCATCGAGTCTGTTGCAAGAGAATTTGATAAGGATAAAAACTATCTTAGACTTTTTTCATGAGAAAGGAGGAGGTAATTCAGACACGTGTCTGTTGTATGGGAACAAGAGAAGACCAATTGCTCCCTTGGTCCCATCTCTGGGATACATTAGGAGACTGTTCAGCATTTCCATGTGTAATGGAGAAATATGAGAAGACCCATCAGCCCCTCAGAATGTTACACAGCAACGGGAAGATCCTATAATCCCGCACCCCTCTAATGCAACAACAGGAGGTGGTCATTCTGGCCTTGGAGATGACAACGTGGGAACGCCAGATAGACTTAATCCCATCGATTTTGTACACCAGCAGGAGGATGGGTCCAGTCAGCCACACATACCACTTATGCAGCAATTGGAGCTGATCTCTTAAAACCTTTTGTCCATCAAACAGGAATTCAAAGAAAACGTAAAAGTTTTAGAAAAGGAAGAACTTATAATAACTGAATGCATTAGGGAGTAAAATGTAACAATAAAGTATTCTAATTGAAGGCAAATTATTAGAATCCATTGTTGTGGACATTTGCAAACTTAAACCACAATTCGTCGGAGTCAACATGGTGTTACAAAAGATAAACCATGATTGAAGTGTTTTCTTGAGTTATTTAAAGATGTGACAAACAAGGTGGATAGTGGGAATCCTGGAAATGGAATATATCTGGTCTCCGTGAAGGATTCAGATACGTCGCTTCTCTAAAGAGTGAGTGGCAAGATCAGATAGCATCGGTTTAGGAGCAATTTATTGGCTTGGATGGAGGATTGGTCAACCAACAAAATGCAGTCAGATGAATTAACTGTGTCATTTTCTGTTGGAAAATGCAATTTGTTGGATGCCATAGATGTCAGTTCTCATGCTTCAACCATTTGTGATTGACATTATTACTTGGTTGACAGGATAGAAAATACTATAGCTACATTTTCAGATGACACTAATATTGGTGGGAAATTACTTCGGAATGATGATGCAAGAGATTTAAAAACAATATGTATAGATTGGGCAAATATTTGGCAATGAAAATTAAAGTGGATAAATATGGGGTTATTCAAGTTGGCCAGCCTAATAAAAAGGCAAATTATTATCTAAATGGAGAGAAACTTCAAAGTGCTTAAATGCAGAGGGATCTGTGTGCCTGCTTGCACATCACAGAAAACTTACTTGCGGGTACTTGAAGTAATGAGGAATGCAAGCATAACTTCCGCTTTTCTTTGTAAAAGGATAGAGTAGAAAGGTAGGGAGTGTTGCTGTAACTATGCAAGGCGGAAGTGAGGCTGTAACTGGAGTACAGTTTGGGTGTCCTGCAGAATGAGGTATTTCCATTGGAGGCATTTCAGAAGAGCTTCATTAGATTGATTCCATATTTGAAGTGTTTGTCTTATGAAGAGAAATTGAGCAGTTTAGGCCTACACGCTCGAGTTTATAAGAATGAAAGGAGAGTTCATTGAAGTCTGTAAAATGCTAAACGAAATTGAAAGTGCAGCTGTGGAGTGGATTTTTTTTCATGTGGCACAATCTACAATAAGAGACTACAGGTTGAGTATAGAGAGATGGCAGGAAAGTGGAACAGAGGCCGCGATGACATCAGCCATGATTGTATTCCATGGCGGAGCAGGTTCGATGTTTTGGATTCCTGACTGATGCTCCTTGTTCATATTCAGCTTTACGACTGTGTTACACAGTAATGGTGTAGAATTATGTATCAAACAGGAAGCAGGCACTCCGGATAAATCAGTCTAAATTAGTTTGACGGAACGTCACCAGTGGAGTCACACAATGAACAGTGCAGGGTCCTCAACTGTTTAAAATCTCTATCAATGATCAGGAGGATGGAACAGATATAGAGATGCTGAGTATGGTGATGTCGCTGTGATAAGCAAGACATTAAATGATCAAGACAGGGTGGAGGGTCTACAGATAGATACAGAGAGGTAAAGGCAATGGATAATAATTTGGCAGCTGCAATATAACATGATATAATCTGTCATTTCATTTACAGGAATAATGGAAGGCAGCATGTTACTGAATTGTAGAGGGATTACAGGGATTAATGTGTACTCGGGGGATTCACTCAGACCCGTTCAGATATGGGAGGTTTTGCTCCATCCCTGATCGACTGCTCCTTGACGCTCCAAGTGACCCCATTGCTCTCCGTACACATGGAATGTTTTGAAGTGTTTGGTTGGTGATGGGGGATGCTGTTTTCAAAAGTGTATCAAGAGGATGGCCTTTATCCAAGATACATTCATTCCTTTCGACATGGAGATCTGAAGACGATGGGAATGGCTGCCTGCTTGTGAAGGAAGAGGCTGTGGTTGCTGTCTGGACAGGGGTATTCACCTACATGATGTACTGTGATGGGCACGCTGCAAGATTAATACAGAGAGTGCTCCTTCAGATCCTCTACCTCTCCCCATTGACAAGGCTACTTCGCAGATGCCATGTACACCATCAGGAATCCCACTATACTGGATACACCCGACAGTTCCCTGCTGAGGGGGAAACACTGTATTTACCTCAACCACCATATATATCCTCCGTCACTGAATGGTTACATTGATGGCAACATACTGGGAGATGGTGGATATGTCACCCAGTCCTGTTTAAAAAGTTCCAGAACATAGAAGCTGAATGAAACTGTGAACCGAACAGCCACTGGAAGCACCATCCTTCCCCCTGGTGTGAAGCTGCAGGACGTGTTAAATGAGGTGACGCCGATATGTGACCAGCTCCTTGTTCAAGCATTGTCCCCTCACACTCTGCTCCTGGGTGAAGTGGAGCTTGGGAAGCTGTTCCTGGAAAATCCGGGGTGGATATTCCTTTCCCCACACACTCACTGCGTGGTTTCAGAGCTTCCCCTCTGTGCAACCTCTGCTCCATTTGTTGTTCATGTTACACACCCAGATGCTGTAACTACAGTCCCCATGCTCCATCCAGAGTTGGGTCACCAAATCCTCAGGTCTCCCTGAATGTCTGAGGCAGCTCTCACCACATCCTCCAGCAAACCATCCCCTGCCCCTCCACTAAATTTTCAATTACAGGAGCCAGTCAGAAACCCCTCATCTATAGGTGTTGTGGACCAGACCAGATTCCTGCAAAATATTTTATGAAGGCCACTTAGATCCAATCCTTTCCTTATTTTGAATATAGATGTGAAGTGTGCCTTACAGATATGTTGTGACTGGCCAAACCACTCGACAGTAAGCAAAATATAATCTATTCAAATGCTTTAGTTAAAATACAATCAAAGAAAAGAACATTTTGGGATGGCTTATATGTTGGAACACTTACACAAACAATAGATACCGAACCTTCTTGGTTTACACCGCTTGGCACAAAGATATATTCAAATACAGATCCTTACAGCAGTTTTCTGATCCAGGAGAAATCAACATCAACAGAGATCTCACAGAGAGAAAGGCAGCTAGGGATCATGTATTGACACTTCCAACCATTCTGGGACCCGAACAGCTTCTGAATGCTGCAGCTAAAAACAAAATGAGGAAACCTGGTCTGAGAGAACTGGCCGCTGCCCTTCCATTGTTACCACCGTTTTAATGAAACCTAAAGGCTTTCTCAGTTATTTACTTAAACTGTTTTCAGACAGCAGTTCTGCATCTCTGACTTTAAAAACTCTCGTAAAAAAAAACCCAAGAGAAAATAACCTTTTTACAGTGAGAGTATCCTCACAACTCCACCTTTAATAAAATGATCCATCAATATACAAAGATGGATTCATTTTAGACCGCCTAATCTTCCACTATTAGTAGACTGGAATGAACATATATTACATTGACTCTGAGCATACAAATGTTCACAACTCGATTCGATTTCAGTCATTTCACTCCTGCCACAGAATGCCTTTTTGTCTTTCTTCATCCAAGTCTCCACAACATGTCAAAACTTAGGTTTTCTCGCCCTGTCAACTTTGTAATTTCAATAAGCTCAATAAAAACAGACTGGTATTTTTCTCCCTAAACTTCTCCAAAATCTTTAAGGGTTCACGATCAGTGACAAAGATTTGTCTCAGGTATGTTATTGGCAATTTAAATGCTGAAATGTTGCAACGCCAACCCCAAGCTCAAGGCCTCCTTCCCCATTGTGGAATAAATCAGTTGATGTTTCCACCGGACACTCCAACCACACGTTACATAATGGAGCACTTCTCATCTCTGCAATAGTCCCTCTGAATGACATAGCTCCTCATGTCTCAGCATAAAATAGTTACATTCTTCTGTACCACTTCGTGATGTAACCGCTTCACCTGCTACTTCTGGCCTATGCCAGTAAACCTTACTCTCACAGGGATATGTTTTAAGAAGATCTCGCACATTCTTCTCAATCCCTCCCAGAAACCAAACTTTGATTTCTGAACTCAATCATCATCATCAGCCATTACAGTTTCTAATCTTGCCATAGTAACTCTCTGCTCTTCCACACGAGTTCTCACGACTGCAGGAAGTGAATTGTTGAACTTCTCCAAAATAAGAAACTCTCTAAGAGTGTCATAGGTTTGCTCTGTTTTAATACTCTTACCCACCTTTCAAAATTACTTTGTTTTATCCTTTCAAACTCAA
>NC_057717.1:76622698-76623438 GCF_004010195.1 Chiloscyllium plagiosum | reverse complement strand
TATTTAAACAGATCCTGATCAGGCCTTTGGCTACTATAGGGTTGCTCAACCACACTATCCTCTAATGAAAATCCATACAAAATGAAGAGGAATTTAGAATAACTTAACTATTGTAAACCTTAACCGAATAATGGATACAGTACGTTCTACAAATGAACTGTTCAATCTATTAACATCACCTAAACACACCCCTTGGCAAAAAGGAACATTCAGACATGCATTCTTGCATACAGTTCTCCAATCCAGGAGGAAACACCGTCAAGTGAGGCTTTGGAGAGAGTAACAGCTAGGGATAATTTACTAAAACTTCCAACCCGTCTGGGACCCCAAGCACCCGGTGATTGTTTCAGCTGCAAGAAAAAAACAAACTAGAAAGCCTGGTCTGTGCGAACTGTCCATTGTTACTACTATTTATTAAAACCCTAAAAGCCCCGTAAGTTATTTACTTGAGCCGTTTTCAGTAGGCACTTTGGCCTTTAAGACCGCTTACTAAAAAATAAATGAGAAGCTAACGTTTTATTTAAAAAGTAACAGCATTGTCAGGCAATTTAGATGCCTGGCCCTTCACTCAGTGGGCTTGCTCGTGTTACTGATCGCAAGGTCAACTGAGAGGGACAACCACAGGTACAGACCAAGTTACAAGGATGTGTCTCATAACTTCTTAAACACGCCTGCCCATGGACCATAACATGGAACATACCAGGAAGTGAACAACAGTTTGACACACACCATTTCAGTAT